>NW_023639049.1:0-45428 GCF_015228065.2 Penaeus monodon
CACGTCCCGGGTAGTGCCGGGGAATTGCATGGACGGGCCGTGATCTCTTAATATGCCCATCAAAAGCCACACGATCGAGGATCATGGCATCATGGTAACCTTTTGGGCTTGCTCGGCTCCAACCCGCCCCGTCCGCCCCCTTGCCGGAACCGATCATCCCCTCTCTCTGAATCGTCCAATTAAGGACCGATTCACCGCAGGGAGAGTATGGCGACCGTGACTGACTTCTTCCCTCCTCACGGGATCCCCCCAAAAACTGTTGCTACTCCAATGACTACAGCAGTCAACAGAAGAGTCATATCTTCCTCGTCAAAGAGATTATCGTCTTTTGGGGAGGCTTTTGCAGTGTTCTTTGAATCTTTATTCCTGTGGTTTTTTTTCTGCATTTTAGAAATGGTGAGAAACTCCTTTTTATTGGAGATATCCGGTGTTGGATTGTGGAGGGAGCTTCTTTCCTCTTAGGAGGTCTATCCCCAGACATGGGTGCCTGGGGGAGCAGGAACAAAGTTCGTTCGCTTTTTAGCAATCTCTTATTCGCCTGAGGGCGGGCCTGTTTTCTGGCAGAGCAAGCCAGGCTCCAGGCTGGCTTGTTCTGCCTCGGTGTTGTGTGCTTTGCTACAAACACCACATTTAGGTTTGGGCCCTTGCAGCTAGTCTGGTGATGACCACCCTGGTACTGGTACATATGTTTTAGGCGGTGGGAGCCCCATTTAAACCCAGATCAAGGGTAGTGATCGGGGCTCCTTTAAAGGGTCACCAGGATTTGCCTGGTTAGGCTTTCCCTATCGACATTCGGGAAGTGACCACGACCTGTGGGTGTGTGTGATCAGATTCACATCATATGATAGGTAAAGCCAAGAAACACATCTTGATCTCCTATCATTGAGATTCAATGGCGAGAGACACATTTTCCTCCCTCATTAAGCCCTTGGTTTCCTGCGGGAAAATTTCAGGGTAGCTTGGTTTTTGGGCAAAATAATCATGCCCGGGTTCCTCTGGCAACCGGAATGACAACCGGATTTTTCGCTGCAAACTCCAAAGTTCTTACCAGTGGTAGGCATTGTCGAAGCCTTAGGGTTTTTAAAAGAAATGCCTAGGGGGTCCAGCTCCCCCGTCAGAGTCTGTCTCTGGCCTGGGTCGTTTCGGACCGCCCTTTCGGCTTAAATTCTGGGCTGCGGTCGTTGGGAGCAGCAGCTGTTTCGGCCGGTTCGTTGTGCATCCAGGTCAGGGGGGGACGTCTGAGAGTTACTCAAGGTCTCCTGATTTGGGGTGCTGGCTTGGGAGAGGCAACACGAGAGTCCATCTGCTGGCCCAAACTTATGGCAGACACGTTTTTTTGGGTGATGTCGTGTCCATCTTAGCAGTAGTTCGCACAGAGTCAACCTGTGCTTTGGATATTCTCTTGCCACTTTGAAGCCTTGTATGGCTTCAGAGTGACAGCCGTAGTTTGGACCTTGCACGGTCATCATCATTTATTCTCTTTCTTGTGGGGGTTTGTAGGAGTGGTTTGCCATGAAATAAGCAGTTATTTCATCCTCTCACGCCCACACCCACCACCGAGTCCAACAAGGGGAAGCTGTATGTTAGAACTAGTGTCTAACAGCCACAGGGGTGGTGAGAGAACGTACGCACCCAAATGGCCCGTTGTACCCCCCACTCACGGGACCGGTGTGAGTGCCAACGGCGACATTGATGCTTGGCCCTAGCCTCCCGAAGGAGCCCCAGACGATTGATCTGACCAGGCCAAGATCAACCACCCTCTTGCTGGAATAAGGACCAAAGAGGCGTGTTGCTAGCCGCGGGGCGTACTCATGCAGGCATCGCTCAACCTCCGGGACTCCTGTCTCCACAGCGCACAGGGATGCCATGCACGCAAACACATGGGTAGATGTAAAACCCTGGTGAGAGACCAATCCCCTTCCACCTACAAGAAAGTATCATTTTTTTGAAACCCTTTCTCTCCCTCCCAGTGAAACAGCCCCCAAAGGCTGTATCACCTCACAGAGGAGCTCTAGCCCTGCACCTCGAAGAGGAGGTTCTAGTTGGCAGGATCACGAGTAGGAGGTGCAGGAGTTATATATGACTCCGCAGCCATAAATAGGGGCGGAGTCATAGGAAAGTGTAGCACGACATTTTGACGGCGGAATAAGGCCTATGTTTAAATATTTATGATTCAATGGAGTGATGTAGTAAGCAGTTTTACCTTTACGTCCAATGTCGCAATGGGTTCTGTCTTTCGACTTGGACGCAGGTGTACAAGAGTGGGTGTTAAAATCTTGTTTTGAAGGTTGTAATGTTTTATAAGGGATTATTATATTTGTTGAATACATAGGATTGAGATGTTATTTCGTATGAGTCGTAGCTTTCATCTCGCATGCATAGGCAGAGAAATAGGAAAATTCATGGCTAAACCAATACGCCATGGTTCTGTTATCCCAATGTATGTTTTTTAAGACATTCCTTTTTCTTCGTTTTTTTTCTTTTGACGTAGATACAGATGGAATTAGTGAAAATAGGAAATTCTGACTGTATCTAAGAATCAATTGGGAAAGGAACTTTAGAATGATATAAAGAAGTGTAGGCAGGAAACCACGAAAGGGTAGAATTTGTTCACTTAATTCGCCCGGGTTGAAAATAACGGAAAACACCGGGGTTTGGGGATAAGTGTTTCGATCCCATCTCTCTTTTATTCTTATTATCTTATCTTTATGATTATTATTGATTTATAATTATAGGCAAGGGATGGTGTAACGTTAAATTTTAACCGTAGATTTAAAATCGATTTAGTTAAAAGAATTTTCCCTGACATTTCTATATCTTTCTTGCTAATATTAAACCTACTGTAATATGACACCTGTTTATTATCATTAAATCACAAAAAAAATAAAATTGTTGAAACTGTTTTATGATCGTTATGTCTGTTGCACACACTCGACAGAGGAATAAATTCAATCCACCCCACGAACCATCATACCGTTAGGTTATGCTACACACTTTAAAATTTAGCTAAGTATAGATTGGGTTTTCTAAACCCAAACCCACGTGTGGTGGCGGCGATACCGAGGTAATGGGATCATCATTTGTATTAGAATTGATCATGATAAATTACCAGCAGTAATTTTAGTAGAAAATATTTTAGTTTGTAAATGAAAAGTTTGCGATACGGTATATATATATATATCTATATCTTCTATCTATTATCTATCTATCTATATATATATGTGTGGTGTGTGGTGTGGGTGTGTGTGTGTGTGTGTGTGTGTGGTGTGTGTGGGGTGTGTGTGTGTGGTGTGTGTGTGTGTGAGTGTGTGTGTGTGTTTGTGTGTGTGTGTGTGTGTGTATGTATGTCGTTCGCAAACTTTTCATTTTTAAACTAAAATATATTTTACGAAAATTTCTGCTGGGGGGTTTGTCATGATCAATTATATATAAAATAATATATATATATATATATATATATATGTATATATGTACAGATCTGTATATATATATAAAATATAAGGATATCGTGATCAACAGTATCAAAAGCACACTGTCTGAACGTACTCCATAATTACATTTAGGTGTGCTATATCTTTGTCATCGGTGCAAGTGCCACACCAATCGCCGCATGCGATGCGTGGGGGCATCCAGGCACACACGCATCGCTAGTTAGAGTGTCGGACTCAACACTGTCACGACGGCAATCTGAGTTCGAGGGTTCGAGTCACCGGCCGGGCATTGTTCCCCTTTGGGGAAGGGGAAATTCACCTCGATTTCCTGCTTAGCCGCTGGGTGGGGAAGCCCGCCCCAAGTCAGTGCCCGGGCCAGAACCGGGTAAATAGAGATGGTTTACTCGATAAAAACACCGGCGGAAGGCAACGGCAACCCCCCCGCTCTAAAAATTGCCAAGAAAATCATGGAAATCCATGATCGACACGTCCTTGTAGGACAGGGCACGTGAAAAAATATATTTATATATTTTTTTTATTATTTTTTATTATTATTATATTATATATATATATATATTATATATTATAATATTATATGTGTGTGTGTGTGTGTGTGGGGTGTTGTGTGTGTGTGTGTGTGTGCAGTGTTTGGGCGTGTATGTGGGTGTTTGTGTGTGTGTGTTTGTATGTGTGTGTGTGTGTGTGCGTTGTGTGTGTGTGTGTGTGTGCGTGCGTGTATGCGTGCGTTGTGCGTCGTGTGGTGCGTGCGTGTGTGCGTGTTTGTGTGCGTGTCCGTGTGCGTGTGAGTGTGCGTGTGTGTGTGTGTGTGTGTGCGTGTGTGCGTGGCGTGTTGCGTGTTTGTGTGCGTGTCAGTGTGCGTGTGAGTGTGCGTGTGCGTGTGTGCGTGTGCGCACACGACAAAAACACAACGCTTATCCACATAGAGCTTCAAAACCCCGGTGTTCTACAGCGAGCAGACAAAGCACAACAAAATGAAAAATCCCACATCAAAATAATGGAAATGGGGGTCTTCCTCTCCTGACTGAAATGTCAGTCATGCCCCCGTTGGTCACAGTACGCCAAACCGGAGAGTGTTAAGAATGCTAAGCGTTATCTGACAAGCTCTTAACTATGGAAGTGTTATTTTTGTATGAATATTGATTGTGCAAGGACTGAAATGTTAGGATATGAATTTAAATGTAATAGAAGGAGAATATAAAAATACTATAGATTAAATGCTATTCACTCTCAAAATTGAGCAGATATAAAAAGAACAAATAAGTGTTAAAAGGTATTCATCTTGCCTTAATGGCCAAAACCTGGCGCGAAGGGTGACAAGGTCGTTTCCCCCTAAGGAGACAGCAAACAGTGGGTATCTTTAAAGGCTTATCATGTGATTATATTATTTTTATAATATTTACATAGTATTTAAAAAGCAGTTCACTTCAGTGTCCTTACGAGGCGGACATGATATCAACCGATATCCACGACTCTGTGAGGACTTTCTCCGTCCATAGCAAGGGTCCTTCGACCAGTTCCTTTAAGCCGTTAATTAGGTATTATTCGGCTCACTAATAGGCCTAGATAACAATGTATAAAAGAGCAAAGAGTTAAAGTTTTTTCTTTGCTCCCCCTTATCGCGAGTAGTGGGTAAAGTAAACATACCCAATTTAAGGAAGTGATCAACTTCACCCCCAACCCATGGGAAAACCCGTCTGGAAAACGTGCAAGGAGAAAGGTTCGTGAGGGGAAGTTCTTTCCCCCCCGCCTCCTTCGGGAATTCGCTTATGTACAGTAATAAAAAAGGGCGAAAAAATAGATATACTCTGAATAAAATGCATACATTCATGCATGCACTACAGCAAGTCTGGTATGTCTTGTGTGGGTGGCGACGTGCCATCGTACAATAATAAATCACCATCTCGTGTGGGCCGGGGTTTTTGCTAATTTAAAAACTTTTTAAGAAAAACCCTTTGTTTTGTTTCTGAAAATAATATGTTCTTTCATTGCAAAACCGTCATTTTCGGGCCTTTCGTGGCCCTTTCCCTTCCTCGTTTTTTTTTTTATTTTTTTTTTTTTTATTTTTTTTTTTATTTTTATTTTTTTTCAGGAGTAAAAAGGGGGGGAAGTTGAGTTTTCTTTGCCGTTTCTTAGATTTTCCCCTAAATCAATGTGGTAGAAAATTTTTGTTTATATACATACATAGACATAGTATATAAATATATCAAAATATTAATTATATATTATATATATATATATAATATATTATTATATATAAAATTTTTAATATTATAATAATATATATATATATAATATATATATATATATATGAATACACAAAAGATGCCAGACTGCCAAACACACCACCATGACACACCCCACAACAACCACCACACACACACACCACACATATATATTATTATATATATATAATATTTTATTATATATTATATATATATATATACATATATATGTATATGATAATTTTTATATGCATATACATGTATATATATGTTATTATATATTTAAATAAAAAGTAAATATATATACACACCAACAACGCCTTCCTACTTAATATGTATGTATTTTAATATATATATATAATATATATATATATTATATATATATATATTATATATATATAAACATATTTATGTTATACATAGTATAATGATACAATTTACATAAATAATAGTCATATATATACATATTGATTTTTAGGTATAAAAAATACATACATATTAAATATATATATATAAAATTTATAAAATTTTATATTTTTAATATTATATATATATAATATGTATACCATTTGAATTTTTATCTGCATATGTTATACATATATACTATTATAGACAATACACAAATGTGGTGTATTATATTAACACATATTTTTAAGATTCTTTATTACAATATATATAAATATTATATTTTATATATATATTATAATAAAATTATTTTAATTTTAAAATAATATATATATTATAAAATTAAAATATGTGAATATCTCTCTATCTGTGTTTTTGTGTGTTGGTGTGTGTGTGTTGTGTGTGTGGTTGTGTGTGTGTGTGTGTGTGTGTGTTGTGTGTGTGTGTGTGTGTGTGTGTGTGTGTGTGTTTTGTGTGATGTTTTTGTATATTTAAATTGTGGTATCTGCAATTTCCACCACCTCTATCTATCTATCTATCTATGTTTTTTATGAACTAATATTTAATATTGTTTTTGTGTGGTTTTGGTGTTGTGGTTGGGTGTGGTGTTGTGTGGTGTGTGTGTGTGTTGTGTATGGTTGTGTTGTTTGTTTATTCTATATATTACCTTTCAAAAATCTATACCTATATTATATAATATATTATATATAAATTTAATAATATATATAAAATATATATATGTAACAATGGTTATGTGTTTGGGGCCACACACCCCCACACCACACACACACACAACACACACACACACACACCCCCACACACACACACCACACACCACACCCATAGGTATTGTGTTCGTGTGGTATAATTTATGTATAAAAATTTTTTAAAATTTTTATATATTTATTATGGGGCCGCGGTGGTCGAGGGTTAGAGCATCGGACTCAAGACTGTCACGAGGGAAATCTGATTCGGGGGTTCAGTCCCGGCCGGGCGCGTTTTTCCTTGGGGCAGGGGAAACTTCACCTCGATTCCCTCCCTGCCAGGGGTGGGCAAGCCGTCAAGTCAGTACTGGTCCCAACCCGGAAAATTAAGTATCATCTGGGGCCCCGGCCGTAAAAACTGAGCATACCGTTGAAAAAAAAAATATTATATATCACAAATATATAATTACATGCACCCACGTAGTTTAAAAGCCCCTTCCCTTCGGAGCGACGACGACGACAAAAAAGGAGTGGGCAAGCTGGGGGGGGATGGTAAAAAGGCCCTTTGGGGCGCCAAAGGACGTGGGCGCGATCGCTCGGCCCCCCAGCTAGGCGAGGCGCGCGGAACAGCATTGCTTCACCCACCCCCTCGGTGGCGCCCCCCCTTTTCCCCCATCATTTTGGTGGTGAAAATTTTGGCCCCTTTGCTGCCTTACCAAAATATTATAAATATATATATATATATATATAAAATTTTATTATTATATTGTGTGTGTGTGTGTGTGTGTGTGTGTGGTGTGTTTGTGGTGTGTGTGTGTGTGTGTATGTGTCTGTGTGTTGTGAATTTATTTTTTTCTTACTTTTTTTCCATGATATTACTGTTCTGACCCCAATTTTTATAATACCTCCTCGAACCCCAATTTTGGGGCTTCACGAGCTCATACTCTCTTCTGTTTGCTGGATTTTTTATGTGTTTTAAGAGAAAATTTTTTACCGTATCTCAGCAATGTAATTCCTTTCAGTGGTTGCGGTGCACTCAAGGGGGATATAGGACTAACTCCCTCGCAGAAAGGGGCACAGGACCGGGTCACCTTACTTCCGCACCCAGAAAACGCTCGCATGGTGAAACTGTAATCTACGCAAAAAGGGGCTCGCAACCCGGCTGGGCACTCCGGGGGGGAAATAACATCAGGGGTCACGCTCACTGGGCCAAAAAAAAAAATAGGGGGGACTGGAAAGTGTTTTATATTTGTAGTGATAACAAACATTTTTTTCCCGGATAAAAAGTAGAAAAAGTACCGTCTTTCATATCGTATCGATGGGATGGACATTGTCTGCAAAAAGGGCCCAAAATCGAAATTTACTCTGATAGTTTTTTTTTTTTTTTTTTTTTTTTTTTGAAAATAAAGTCCCGCGATGGCTACAAGAGACAGAACCCAAAAACGATGAGCGAAACCCAAAAATGAGCGGTGTTTTCCCAAAACACGAGTCTGGTGACGTTTTTTGTCGCGCTCCCATAACGGGGCCGGGCAACTTCATCTGTTGGGAAACCCCTGAAGACAAAACGAAAATAAAAATTAAAAAACAAACGCACATCACCACACACACACACACACACACACCACACACACACACACCACCCACCACAACACAATATAATAAAAATAATGCATTATACCCTTTGGGTTTTATAATTTAACTGAAACATGCATTTTTTGAGTAATTTTCAGGCTTTTTTTAATGGTGACTTCGCAAAGCTTTTTTCTGTTCATTTGGGGGGTATATTTTTGGGCCCCTTTAGCTTTCATTTGTAAATTTGTTTTAATTTTTATAGGCTAGAAATTGCATTATTATTTGCCGTAAAAGTTCGGACTAAAAAAAACTATAATTATTTTGGTTTTCATAATAGCCCTTTAAAAAGGTGGAACTTAGCTCCCGGATTGCTTTTGGCCAGAGCCCTTTTTTTGTGAGCTGTCGGGGTTCGTCAGAAAGAAAACCATTTTTGGGTTCCCCTATATATTAATATAATATTTTATATATAATAATATATATTTATTAATATATTATGAGACACACACCACCAACCACACACACACCCCACACACACAACAACACACACACAACACACCCCACACACCCCACCACACACACCCACACACCAAAATTTTTATGACTCCCGCGAGGTCCGGGTTTTAGAGCACGGGACTCCGACCCTCATACCCGATTTCAATTCCCCGGGGGCGGCAGTCGTAAAAATCCCTGCGCTCTGACTATCGCTGGGCCCCGACATATCCCCTTAAAGTAAAAAACGCAGGTGTCGTGGGGAATTAAAACCCGCCGTGGATGGGGTTTTAAAAACGCCAAACCGCAGCGATTAGGAAAGGGACCCAAAAGGCAGGGGAGACTGCCAAAATCCTCTCAAAAAATGAACGATGGGGGCCGATTTCCCAGTGGAAAATTCCCGTAAAAAAAAAAAAAAAAAAAAAAAAAAAAAAAAAAAAAAAAAAAAAAAAAAAAAATAATATATATATATATATAATATATATATTATATATACATAACAATACATATCATATACAATACATATACATATAATAACATCATACTAATACAAAACACCAAACAACAATTATAACTAATACTACATTTTAGTATGCATATAAATATATATTATATTAAATATTTATATATAATATATATATATATATATTATGTTGTATGTATGTCTGTATTATAACATGTATCACCACCCACACACATACAAGTATATATACAATATAGTACATTTAAGATGCAATATAAAAAATATATATATTAATATAATATTATATATATATATATATTATATATATATATATATTAAAAAATTTTATTTAATATATATATATATATAATTATGTGTGTGTGGTGTGGGGGTGTGGTGTTGTGTGTGTGTGGGTGGGTGGTGTTGTGTGTTGTGTGGTGTGCGTCGTGGGGGTGTTAATAATATATTTAAAATTATATATATATTATATTATATTATATATTTTATAATATATATTATGTATATAATATTTTTTATTTATATATATGTATAATTAATATTGTGTATACAATTTTAAACATGCATATAGTATGTTTATATTAATATATTTTTATAATATATTATATATATATATTAAAATAATATCCTAAAAATTTTCAGAGGGGTCGGATTGTAATTACTCCCAGATATGTTTACTTTGTTTTCAGTACGCCACAGCAAAGTTCTAAAAATAAAATAAACCGCGTTTTTAAGTGGGTTTACTCATTTACCTGTCTTTTGCACTACTAGGAAAATAAGCAACCTCGCGATGGCTACGTCACCCCATCTTTAATATAAAAGGGAAAAATCTTCAGGGCTGGACTCCCCCTGAGCAGACCATCCCTCGGGAATAAGGAGCATTCATACAAAATTCACCCTTTTTTTACCATAGATTATATATTTTTCCTCTCACCCCCCCCCAAACCCCATCATCTCAGAAACTCAGTCATAAAAAAAGAAAAAAAAACGAGAATCCAACTACTTAAGTACCTTTTTTTCCCGCTAAAATGCCCCCCTCCACAAACACCCCTTTTGGGTTGTTTTAAATAGTTAACATCCTTTTTTTTCACTCCCCCATTTATGTTTAAAGATTTTTATATATTGTTAGCGTTCATGTAATTTGTATAATTTTGGAAAATTTTGTTTTCACTATTTATTACGTATTTTATACAAACCCGAACCACACTGATAAATGGGTTTTTCTATGATCCATTTCCCGGTTTTTCTGTTACAGCATTTTTTAATAAAAGGGCTGTGACACTTTCGAAGATTTATGTGACCCCGGCGGGTAACAGAACCCAACCGTTAAAAAAAAATGTTATAAATTGATAATATTGTATTCATTATGATATCATATGTTTTATATGATTTTATATATGTATATTACTTTAGTGGTGTCCTATGTGTATATTGTGTGTGCGTGTGTGCGGGTACTACATTAAAATAACAACACACACACAACACACACAACCACTATTTTAAATAATAAATTATTATATATATAAACTATATATATACTATACCAACATATATATATATAATATATATATATATAATTATAATTCATATATATACCAAATATTATAATATTTTTTATATATATTAAAATTATATATATATATCATAAAATTTTTGTTGTGTGTGTGTGGTTGTGTGTGTGTGGTGTGGTGTGTGTGTGGTGTGGGTGTGTGTGTGGTGTGTATTGTGTGTGTGTGTAGTATGTATGAATATATTAATATATATCACATTTTATCTAATATCTTATTAAAAATATATGTATTAGGGCGTGATGTTTGTGATACATAATATGTAATATATATATATTTATATATAAATATTTTAAAATATATATATATATATATATATATATTTATATATATATATAATATATATTACACTACACAAAATTTTTACGCATTTATACATACACAAACACCGACGCAAATATTTTATATATTATATATATAATTATTTAAATATAGATAGATAGATAGAAAGGGTAGATAGATAGATAGATAGTTTTGTGTGTGTTTTTGTGTGTGTGTGGGTGTACTATTATGTAACAAACCCCATGAATTGTATAATCTATATAGTATGTAATATACAAAGTATATTTTTATATTTTTGCATAACTCACATATATGTTGTTATAAAATATATACAAATTTTATAAAAATATATATATATTTAAAATTTTATATATATATATAAATATATATAAATATATATATTAAAATATATATATATATTAATTTTTTATTTTTGTGGCTCTGTGGGAAATATATACATAAATAATATCATAAACATACTACAACCCCATTCAATTTTGTAACTACAAAATATGAATGTTTATATATATAAATATATATAATATTATATATAATATAATTTTAAAATTATATATATATGTGTGTGTGTGTGTGTGTGTGTGTGTGTGTGTGGTGTGTGTTTTTGGGTTTTGTGTGGGTTTTTGTGGGTGTTGTGTGTGTGTGTTTGTGTGATGTGTGTGTCGTGCAGCGTGGTGTGTTGTGTGGTGGTGTGTGTGGGGGGTGTTTGTGGTGTGTGTGTGGGTGTGTGTGCGGTGCGGGCTGTGCATTGCGTGTGTGTGTGTTGTGTGTGTGGTGTGTGGTGGTGTGTGTGTGCGTGGGTCGCTGCGCGTGTGTGTCCGTGCTCTGGGAGTACGACTTGTTAGTTTAAAAATGCAAAAGCTCTTGTATAAGAGTGTCCTTATGCACATTTTTTTCAAATTCTCGTAGGGACAGATTTTTTCTAAGGTGCGTGAGAGTGTCAAATCATTCCCATCAAGTAAGGGAAAAGAAAACATTCGTTTTTGAAATCCGTTAAGAACCCTCTTTTCTTTCTCTTTTAGCCACTTAAAGAAAGAAATTTTTTTTGGTTTTTGAGAGAGAAATGGACAAGCACTCTTTTTAAGGCACATTTGCTTTTTGGAAATTTCGTGAAACTAGCTAGGTAACCCCCAAAAAAGGGGTGTGTGTGTGTGTGGTGTGTTTTGGTGTGTGTGTGTTGGGTGTGTGGTGGGGTTTGGATATTTTGGTTCTGAAAATATTTCATACAGAATTGGGTTTGCGTTGTGTCTTTTGAAGATTTTCTAAATCAACAGCTCAACAGTCAAATAAAGAGAGGAGAGAGAGAGAGAGAGAGAGAGAGAGAGAGAGAGGAGAGAGAGAAGGAGAAAGAGAGAGAGAGAGAAAGAAGAGGAAGAGGAAAAGAGGAGAGGAGAGAGAGAGGGAGAGGGAGAGGAGAGAGAGAGAGACTGAAAGAAAAAAGTAAATAAAATAAATAAATAATAAAAAATAAGTGATAAATAAAGAATTATAAATGTCATACACCACACACACACACACACACACACACACACACACACCACCAAAACAGACAACACGAACCCCACACACAACACACAAAACCACAGACCACCAGACACGACACCCACCACCACCACCACACCCACACACCACCACACACACCACACCACACACACACACACAACACAACACCAAAAACACAAAGGGAAAACACACAGCCCCCGGCACCGCGCGCACACACCAACACACCCCCCAACCCACACACCCCCACCCACACACACACACCAAAAACTTATATATATAATATTTTATATATAAATTAAAATATATATATTATTAATATAATATAAAACACACACACAAAACCAAACACCCTATAAAACACCACACACAACCACCACACACACCCCACACACACCCCACACCCAAAAACACCAACACACACCCAAAAACCCCCACATGCTAATACACAGACAACCCCGACACACCACACACACACCCTCACCGCAAAACACCACACACACAACACACAAAACATATATATATAATTAAAATTTATTAAATATTTTAAAAATTTTATATATAATATATATAATTTTATAATTATGTATACAATATATACATTACATATGCTATCATGTATTACATATATGCCATCATACATTATAATTATATATATATTATATTATAATATTAATATATATATTATATATATAAATATTAAATATTATATATATATATAATATATTTATATATATATAAAATTTTTATTACCCATATATAATATATATATATATTTAATATATTTATATATATCCTACATAAATATGCTATATATAATAATAAAATATATATAAAATTTAAAATTTATATAAATATATATTTTAATTATCTTGGTGTGTGTGTGTGTGGGGGAATAAAAAGAGTATATATAAATACATAGAATACACACAAAAAAAACACCACCACCACACACCACCACACCACACACACACACCCAACACACAACAAAAAACCAACACACCAATATATTAATTAATAATTATATATATATATATATATATATATATATGTATATATCCCCCACACCACACCCACACACACCCCAAAACCCACACAAACAACCACCACACACCACCACACACACACACACACACACACACACGATATATATTATCTTATAATATAATATATATTTTATAAAATATATAATAATATATGCTTATATATGATATATATGCTATATTATATATACACATCCCTCGATTGCCTCCCTAGCCCTGAAGGCAAACCACCCAAGCAGTGCTGGTCCCAAGCCCGGATAAATAGAGAAATGTTACCTAAAAGGTACACCGGCACTCTCGTGGAAAGGAACTGGGACCCCACCACGTACTCACTCCAAGGCTCACAAAATGAAAAATACAATAAAATCGCGGGGACCACGGGGGGTGTGTGTGTGTGGGGTGTTGTGTTGTGTGGTTGTGTGTGTGTCTTGTTGTGTGTGTGTTGTTGTGTGTGGTTGGGTTCTATCTATCTATCTATCTATTTACTATCTTTGTACTACTACTATCTATCTATTTAAAAATGTATTGTGTGGTGTGTGTTTGTGTGTGAGTGTGTGGGGTGTGTGTGTTTGTGTGTTGTGTTTGGGGGTGTGTGTGTGAGGGTACAAAAAAGTAAAATATATCATAAAAATATACCCATATATATGTTTATACTCTATACACACACACAACACAACAACAACAACACACACACACACCGCACCACGACGCCGCCGCACACAACACAAACACACACACACCACACACCCCTCATATATAATTTCGATTATGTTCGTTAAACTTGCTATGCAATTAAAATTTTTTTTGTTCTCTGTCTAAAATCTAGCAAAAACTCCCTTTAGGCGGTAATGCCGTGCCCAGATTTTAGCTCCATTCGAAAATTTGATATTAGGGGTTAACCTATCAAGGGAGAACGCAGGTTTTCCGCCGAATTCCTTTGGGCAAGGCGGGTCCGCACACGCAGACCCGCCCCAAACGCCTGCTGGAACTAACAAGTCTTAGATCCCCCATGTAACGATAGCTGTACGAAACGAGGCTTCCCTCCCCCCCCACCCCCTCGCAAATTGGCCCCGCCCTCTCAGGTCTCTGCGCCCCCTGGCTCGTCTTTTATCCTCCGTGTGCTTTTTCTCTGCCTTTGTGCAACTTGCTTTAACTGTTTTCTTTGTTCTCGAAGGGGAAAAAATTCTTAAACCCTCCCCTTTTTCCCTTGACTTTCCCGAAGATTATCAGTTATCTCGCCCCTATTTTCATCGTAAAAAATTTTCTGTTATTTTTCTGGTTTTTTCTCATCGGACATTGCGTCATCCCCTTAGTGAATTGCGTTCAATCCCTCATTAGCCCTTTTTAAATTTTTCAAAAACATCAAAAAACCTTCCTCCCTTATGAAATTTGCAACTCAGCATTAAAAAGTGTTGGTATGTGAAGATGTGGGGTAAGATTTCCCCAGAAAGGGGATCAAGGTAAACTCTAGAAATTTAAAAAAAACATATTTCTATTGCTAATTTAAACTATATCGTGAAACTTTTGAGTGGATTTGAGACCTGAAAACGATAAATTTTCCTTAGCTCATATCTCATAGCAAAAATCATTTAGTATTTACGTGAAATCCCGTGCCCATTGGGGCCTCTCCTCTTCCCTCAAAAACGGGGGGTGGAAAATACGAGTTTTTCCTCGAAAAGAATGCGCGGAAGGCAATTTCTTGCGTCGACCCGCGCTGATATCTTGACCCTTTTTAAAAAATTTTTTTTAATTAGTTTTTCTCGCATATAAACTAAGGCTTAAAAGTGGCTAAAGGATCCAAAGACAAAAACGCCCGAAGAGGGTTTCCCGGGCCCGCAGGGTACGAGCACCCCGCTGGGTCTCAGGCGGGAAAAAAGGGGCATTTTATTGTGTTCCTTTTTGTCGTTGTTTTTGCCGGAATTATGCGAGTCTAATTTTTTTTGTTGTTTGTTTATTGTTTTCATAATTGTTTCTGTTGTTTATTGTTTTTTAAAACCTACCCGCTTGCCATCGGGCTTTTATGCCTTAAAAAAATTATTTTTTTTTTTTTCCTTTTTTTGCGAAGACTGCGCCCAAAATAAACTCCTGTCATAAAGGAAAGAGGTAAGAGAAAAAGAAAAAGGAAAAGCGTATTTTTTTTTCCACGGCACAAAACGATCCTCGGCCCAAAGGGCGTAAAACGAAACCAAAGGGGGGGCCTTTCCCCGCCCGGGGGCGCTCCGTATTCACCCATTGCTCCTATTTCTGCCTCCTTAATTAACTGGTGAAAGAAAAAAGCATTTTTTGTGCATGTTGGACACACACACAACACACCACACACAAACCACCACACACCAAAAACACACACCAAAACAAAACACACACACAACACACTCTCTCTCTCCACCCTCTCTCTCTTCTTCTCTCTCTATCTATTATCTATCCTCTCTCTCCCCCTCCTCTCTCTTCTCCCCCTCTCTCTCTCTCTCTCTCTCTCTCTCTCTCTCTCTCTCTCTCTCTCTCTCCCTCTCCCCTCTCTCTCTTTTCCCCCCCCCCCCTCTCTCTCTCTCTCCCCTCTTTCTCTCTCTCCTCTCTCTCTCTCGCTCTTGACACCCAAAACCCCCAAAGGGTTCGTGGCAAAAGATATGGGTTTGGGGCTAAAAATTTTCCTTTACCCAAAAAATTATTTAAAAGGGAAATATCCATATGGGATAAAGAAATAGAAAACAAAAATAAAATTTTCTGATAGATCTTACAGTTTTCATTACTGCTTGGCTCGACTAGAGTGTCTGACGTCTGGTCTCGTCGCTCCGTTTCTCGATGGCAGTGCGCATAGCCATCTCTGGCCCCACGCGTGCTTCAACAGGTGTTCTTCCCGCGGCAAAAATTATAGTATATATATAATATTGCATTGTGGACTGTTTCCCTAGCTTTCACGGGTAATTTAAAAAAAGGAGACCCTTCCTTTCGATCACATTTAAAAACTTATATTCTTACAACCAAATCAATTAATTTAAAAAAAAATTTTTAGAAATTGCACGCGGTATTATCAAGAGTCCCAAATGAAAGAATGGTCTATTGTATTTTTTTTTTTACCACTCGCCTGAAGAATCCCCCTTTGGGAAGGGGGGATTAGCGGCGTTCTACTAAGAGCAACAGCGAAAAAGGGGGAAATCACTGCCGAACGCGTATACCCTTTTCTTGGTATATCTTCGTTGTCTTATAGCATTCCACTGAGGAAAAACTTTTTTTTTTTTCCTGTTTGTATATATTATTTTTCATGAAATTAGAAAAAAGCATAAAATTTTTTTTTTCTTTATAATTGAACCGTAATGTTTTTTTCAGACGAATAATTAAACCCAAAAGGATAAAAATTTTGGTTAAATTATTGGTGTGTGTTTGTGTTTGTGTGTGTGTGTTGTGTGTTTTGTGTGTGTTGGGTGTGGTGTGGTTTATGTGTGTGTGTGTGTGTGTGTTGTTGTGGTGTGTTTGTGTGTATGAGCGCGCGCGCGTGCGTGTAAAAAGGAAAACACCACAATAAAAAAAAAAAAATAAATCGTGACGTTTCGGAACTATTTCAGACGAAAAATTAAACCCAAAATTTGACCCTTTCGGTTTAATTATTCGTCCAGAAAAAAATTTTGCGTTAAATTAATAAATGGCAAAAAACCACACTCCCACACAACCACACACACACACACACAACACACACACACACACACACACACACAACAATATATTTACCCCATAACAAAACAAATATGCATATTATAAAATTATATAAAATAATATATATATAATATAATAATTTTAAAAATATTCTTTTTCTTTTAGCGGTATTCAGTTTGGCCCCCGTGGTCACGCATGATATCAATTGCTTTTTTCATTTTGTGATGCTTTTGGGGTGGTCGTGGTAGGGTCCCCCCGTTTCCTTTCCAGGGAGAGGCCCCTGGTACCTTTTTGGTAATCCTTTCTCTATTTTTTCCAGCTTGGGGCCCCACTTTACGGGCTGGCTTGGCAACCCAGGGGCTAGTAGGGCAATCAAAGGGGAAGTTCCTTTCCCCAAAAGAACAACGCGGCGGTCGGGACTCGAACCCCCGAAATTTAGATTGCCGTCGGCAGTCTTGGGTCCAAAACTCTAAACCTTCGGGGACCCCGGCCTTTTACGACATGGGGTTTCCATGATTTTTAGCAATTAAAAGGGGGGGTTTGCCATTGCCTTCCGCCCGGTGTTTTTTCGGTCACCCTCTCTATTTCCCGGCACTGACTTGAGCTGACTTGGGCCCCCCTGGCTAGGCAGGCCCGGTGAAGTTTCCCTTTCCAAGGGGAAAAAACCGCCGGCCGGTGACCGAACCTGAACTCAGATTCCGTCGGAAATTCTTGAGTCCGACGCTCTAAACCATTCCGGCCACCGCACCCCTTATATTATTATATATATTATAAATATATAAATTTTATATATATATATATTATTATAAAATAAAATATAATACATACATAAACATATTTATGTAAATACTTTTAAATTTTGTATAATGTCTATATTATGTGTTATATGTGTAATAATTTTATATATTATTAATTTCTTTCTCCGTATATATTGTATATTATATATATTAATATATATATTATTATATTATTATACATATATCCTACTAACATAAAATTTTCCACACACACCACACACACACACAAACACCACAAAACCCACCACAAAACCACACCACCCCACACCACACACACATACACACGCCTTATATATTTTTTATAAAATTTAATATAATATAAATTATTAATATATTATTATATATTATGTAACCACACCACACCCCACCACACACACACACACAACCACACACCCAACACACACCACCACACACACACACACAACACACCCCAAAACACAAACCACATATATTGACTCCCGCGATGGTCCTGGTTAGAGCACTGGACTCCGCCCCCTCAGATCCCCGGTTCAACCCCCCGGGGGGCATCGTAAAAATGCCTGCGCTCTGATATCCTCGACCCCACATATCCCCTTGAAAAGTAAAAACGCGGTGCGTGGGGAATTCACCGCCGTGGCATGGGTGTTAAACCCAAACCGCAGTCGATTGGGAAGGGCACCATTAGGAAAGGGGTGAGACTCCCAAATACCCTCAAAAAAGAATCGTGGAGGCCGTTTTCCGCGTGGAATAATTCCCGTAAAAAAAAAAAAAAAAAAAAAAAAAAAAAAAAAAAAAAAAAAAAAAAAAAAAAAAAAAAAAATTAAATATATTATAATATATATATAAATAAATAATATATATAACACATACATATAAATCAATACATAAAACATATACTACATAATACATACCAAACACACACCTACAAGTATTATACAATATAGTACATTTTATGAGCAAAAAAAAATATATATATATATAATATATATATATATATATTATATAATATATATATATTATATATGATGTATGTCTGTATATAAACATGATACACACCCCAACACCATACAAGATATAAATATTACGTACTTTATTTTTGCATAATAATATATATTATTATTTTAATATATTATATTATATTTATTAATATTTTTAAATATACATTATATTTAAAATATTATATTTTAATATTTTATTTGTGTTGTGTGGTGTGGGGTTGTGTTTTTGGTGTGTTGGTGTGTGTGTGGTGGTGTGCGTGTGTGTGTGCGTGTGTGTGTGTGGTGCGTGTGGGGTTGTGTGTGCTGTACATTCACTATCTATCTATCTATAAATCTCCTCTCTCTCTCCCTTTTTTTATATTATATAAATAATTATATATATATATATAATATATTTATATATAATATATAATGTGTGTGGTTTTTGGTGTGTTGGGTGTTGTGTGGGGTTGTGTGTGTGTTTGTGTGTTGTTGTGTGTGGTGTGTGTGGGGTTGGTGTGTGTTTTGTGTGTGCGTGGTGTGGTGTGTGTGTGCGGGGATGGTGTGTGTGTGTGTGGGGGGTTTTTTTGTGTGTGTGTGTGTGTGTGTGTGTGTTGTGTTGTTGTATGTACCCCCTGCCATCCATCAGTGTGTCAGTTCTCTGCTGACCATGGCACCTACTTAATTTTTACCCACGTTTGCTCATTGTTTTAGTTTTATAACACTTTGACATTTGTTTCATCGTGATTCTTACAATACCCTGTCCTCCAAAGTTATCAAATTTTTTCCACTATATAATCTACTTTTCTCCCCGGTGGCAATCTTAGCTCGGGCATTTCTCCATTTGCCTCTTTCACCCGTGCTTGTGATTTCCTATAGTGCCATTCTTATGTTATTTGGGTTGAATAGGGCTTCACATGGTGATGTGAAGCGATGGTGTGGTAGCCTAGATAGTGTTAAGTGCTTGCATCCCTTCTCGCTTGCAGCTTCCACCCCTGGCTAGCTCAGTGCAAAAAAGGGAGCACTTTTGCAAGTCTCCCCTGCCAGGTCTAGCCCTCTCCTCATCAAGACTTCTGCAGTCCCTCCTCGTGGCCACCCATGGGTAACTGGGCACCTTGCGGTCCCAGGCTAAATCTGTGGGGGATCTCGGAGCAGCAGGAGGCCCGGAGGTTTATGGAGCTAGGGGCCCAACCGGCGTGTGGACACGCTCTGGCTCCATACCAACTCCTGCCCCCTAGCCACCCTGGGGTAATGGGGCGGCTCGGGGGAAGTGGGCCTTGCCAATCCTCCCCCCCCCAGAAGACCCACGGGGCAATATCAATTAAAAGGAAATGCTGGGGGGGGGGTTTTGTCCCTCCCACCGAAAGTAAGGCGGCTGGGGGGCCCGCGGGAGGGCAAATGCGGGGTGCAGGAGGGAATGAGTTTTACCATCCCGCCGCCCGGCGGGCCCCAACCCACCATGAAGTGGGGGGCAAAGCCCCGGGAACCCCACGGGTGGATGGGCGGTCCCACAGCCTGCTGCCCCCCTTTTTTGGGGGATGTTGGCGGGGGGGGCAGAGTGGCGTGCACCCATGACCACCCGAGTTTAAATCCAGGCGTTTTTCCCGGGGTAGGCGCTTGAACACGGGCCCCTTGGGGCAGGATGGCTTTTACCCTGCATCGGGGGAAAAATTTGAAGCGCTGGGATTTAGGTGGCTGCCCTTTCAGGGTGAGAAAAACCTGTAGGGGCACGTCTGGGGGGGGTTTAAAACCCTCTAGGTGGGGCCGTAGGATGGTCCCACCCCAGGGTTGCCATAGCCATCTCCACCGACTTCACCCTGGGTAGTTAGGTGACACCTTTTGATGACGTATTTGGGCAATGAGATGAAGCATCTTTGGCTTCTGTCTCTTTTTGCTGTATAGCCCCTCCCAAATTTTTAAAAAATTTGATTGAAAGAGGCTTTCATGAAAACTCCATCTTGCAGACGATTGCCCCTGCAAGATTTCGCATTGTTCTGGTGACTTCAAAGCGGTACCGCGTGACCGAGCTGGCTACGAGATGTCTGTCGCCCCCAAAGGTCAGGGCTGATCCCCGCAGAGAGAATACCCCCTTCTCCGGGCTTTGCAGGGCCCCGAAAATAGGATCTTGGCTCCGATACCACGCTCCAACCGCCTCACTGGCTTGGGAAGCGGGTAAATGGGCCAAGGAGATCGACCCCATTCTTGTTAGCACCGATGGAGGATCCTCCAGAACTGCAGGGTTTACCGGAGTGCCGATTCTTCCCTTGGGGGGGCCCCCGGGGCCCCCAAAATAGGGGTTGGGGGTTTGGAAAACCCCTTTCCCCCCCCGGGCCCAAACCCTCTGGGAAAAAAAGGGGAAAAAATTTTTAAAATTCGTTTGTTTTAAACCCACACCCAAAACCCCAAAAACAACCACAACCCCAAAACCGAAAAACACCAACCCACACCAAACCCCCCCCCAACTCCCAAACACAAACCCCCCACAACAACAAAAAACCCCCCTTATAATTTATATATATAAAAAAAAAAAAAAAAAAAAAAAAAAACCCAAAAAAAAAAAAAAAAAAAAAAAAAAATAACCACACACACACCCCCACACACAACACACACACACCACACAATTTTATAATATTAAAATTTAAAATATATATATATATATATATATAAAATAAAAAAAAAAATATATATTATAAAAAAAAAAAAAAACCCAACACCACACACACACACAAAAAAAAAAAAATATTTTATAAAAATTTATATATATAGATAATATATATATAATATATATATATATATATATTTTTTATATAAAAAAAACACACAACACACACACACACCCACACCACACATATATATATATATATATATATATTTTTAAAATTTTAATATATATATATATATATATTTTAAATATATATTAAATAAAAAAAAAAAAAAAAATATTTATAAAAATATATATATATTTTATAAAAAATTTAATATAGTTTATATATTTTAATAAGAAAAAAATCTAATATTATATATATAATTATAAAAAAATACATAATAAATTTATATAATTTAAAAAAAAAAAAATTAAAAATAAATATATAATAATAAATATTATTTTTATTATATTATTTTGAATACACACACACACACAACACACACACAACACACACTATATATTAAATAATTTTATTTTATTTTAATTTTAACATATATATATATATAAATATAATTATTTTAATTATTTATATATTATTAATATATAAAATTATATATAATATATTTTTAATATAAAAATAAAAATATATTATATATTACACATACATACATCCTCTATATATTATATATATTATTTTATATATATTTTAATATATATAATATTAATATAAATATATCACACACACAGGGGGCCGGTGGCCAAAATGGTTAGGCGTGGGACTCAGACTGGCCGAGGGAAAATCTGAGTTCGGGGGGTTCGAGTCACCGACCGCCGCGTTTTTTCCCTTGGGAAAGGGAACTTCACCCGATTGCCTGCCTACCCCTGGGTGGCCAAGCCCCCAAAGTCAGTGCGGGTAAATAGAGTGGTGACCGATAAAAAAAAAAAAGAAAAAAAAAAAAAAGAAAAAAAAAAAAAACACGGGGGGAAGGAATGGCAAAAACCACCGTTCTAAATTCCCAAAGAAAAATCAGGGAAACCCATGTCCAAGGCCGCGGGGGCCGAATGGTTAGAGCATGGGACTCAAACTGTCACGACGGCAATCTGAGTTCGGGGGTTTCGAGTCACGGCCGGCGCGTTGCCCCCTTTGGGCAAGGAATTTCACCCGATTGCCTACCTACCCCACGGGGTTTGCCAAGCCAGCCCAATCAGTGTGGCCCCAAAGCCCGGGATGAAATAGAGAGAATGTTTACCTAAAAAGGTAACACGGCCCTCCGTGGAAAGGAACTGGGGACCCTACCACGTACCACCCAAGCATCAAACATGAAAACTACAATTAAATATCTGCTGTGCCACGGGGCTCAGACATAACCCACCGTTAAAAAGGAAAACACACACATACAACATACATTTATAATATATTATATATATAATATTTTTATATATTTTTAATATATATTTATATAATATTGACCCCGGGGGCTCAGACAGAAACCCACCCCTTAAAAAAAAAATACCACCATACTACAAAATACTATTATATTTTATAATTATATTATATAATATATTATATATTATCATATATATATTAATATTATATTTATAATATTATATATTTTTATATGATTAGATTTTAGATATAGAATATAGATAGATAGAAGATAGATAGATGATAGAAAATTTATAATATTATATATATTTTATATTATATTATATATTATTATATATTATTATGCATGTATGTATGTGTGTGTGTGTGATGTACATATAACCCCATATAAGTAAAAAAAAAATACATTTTAAAATATGTTATATGTATTTCGCATATATATACCACTACGAAAAAGTATCTATGATGTTATTATGTATTATATACAAAAACTACATACTACATACTACTACTATATAATTATATATATTTATTATATAATATATATATATATATTATTATGAATATTAATATTTTATATATATATATATATTATAAATATATATTATATTGTATTTAATATATATGTATAAAATTTTATATTATTTTAAATAATTTTAAAATTTATATTTTTAAAATTTATAATTATATTATTATTATGCCCGTGTGTATTAAAATATACTATATATTATATATAATAATATAATTATATATATATATATATATTATTATTATATTTTATGTTTATAATTTTATGTATTATGCATGTATGTATTTTGTTAGTGCATACATATATTACATACATGATACTTTCTGTTGGTGATATAATGCGTAAATACATAATACATATAATATGTATATTTTTTCTTATAAAATTTATAAAATATATTTTATAAAATATATATATAATTATTTTTTACCCCACACATACCCAACACCACACACACCACACACACACACACAACACACACACACACACACACACACACACACACACACCCACACACACACCCCAAACACACAACATTGTGTGGTCTTTGTGTTGTGATATATATTTTCCCCAACATCATTCTACATTTTAAAAAACATGCATAATACTACACACAACACACATACCAAAAACACAGTATATATATATATTTTAAAATATTATTATATTAATTTTATATATTAATTTTAGCAATATATAATAATTAATATATATATATATTAATTTTAAAATATAATATATATTGTGTGTGTGTTGTGGTGTGGTGTGTGTGTGTGTGTTGTGTGTGTGGTGTTGTGTTTGTGTGTGTTGTGTGTGTGTTTGTGGTGTAGTGTATGTATTTTGTCTGTGTGTATGTTGTGTGTATGTGTATTTTAAAATTATTATTGTGGTGTGTTTTGTGTGTGTATGTGATGTATCGTGTGCGTATACAATCCTCTTTTTCTGCCTATTAAAAACTATTATTTACCAAATAAATTACACTTTAAAAATATTTTCTTCTCTCACACACACACTACACACACAAAACCCACCCCCACACCACACACACACCACACAACACACACACACACCACACACCCCCACCACACACACACATACACCCTATTTCATGTATCACACAAAAACCAAAAAAACACCACACATCGGGTGTGGGTGTGTTATAAATAGAAAAAAGCAGATAGCAGGTAGCGTAGAACACACAGACAACACGTCACCGGGTAGTACGTGGTAAAGTGTCGGCCCCTCATCAAAGGGGGCGGGGGGTTCGCGCCCCCCGGCCGAGAAGTTTCAAATGTCGCCCGGAGGGTTTTTGCGTGGCTGGGCACCACGGCGGGCAAAGGGCTCGGGTTCTGCCCAGCAGCAGCACAAAAGGAGCAAATCAAGCAGACATATGTCACACCAAGAATACCATTTATCAATGGAAACCAAACCAAAATCCACACTTGCCCACAGACATACCCCCACAACACAAAAAGGGGTTAATTTCCCCTGGAGTGAGCCCCCTTTTAAATTATATTTGGGTTTTTTGGAAGTGTCACCATTATATTACACACACACACACCTATTTATATAATTATAAAATTTTATTATTAAAAATATATATATATATAATATTAATATATATATATAATAATTCACACACACCCAAAACACAACCACACAAAACACACACCATACACACCACACACACCCACACAACACCCCACACACACACACACCACACACACACCATATATATATATATATATATATATTTATATACCCCCAAAATATTATCTATCTATCTATCTACTAATATATCTATCTACATATCTTCATCATATCTATCTGTCAAATTCTATCTATCTTTTTTAATTTTATTTATATTATATACATCCCCAAATATCTAAAGTTTTAAATATTTTTAAAAATATATATATTAATTATATAAAATATATATTTTACCAATGCATTATGCACACACGCAACCACACACAAAAACCACACACACAACAAAACCCACCACACACACACACACACACAACACCACCACACCCCCACACACACACACACAACACCACACTTTTTACACACACCCCACACCACACACACAACAAACACCCAACAAAAAAACAACCACATATATATGTATATTTAATTTTATAATATATATATAATATATATGAAATATATAAATTATATATGACTGCCGCGAGGCCCAGTGGTTAGAGCACTGGACTCCGACCCTCGTGCCCCGGTTTAAAATTCCCCCCCGCGGCAGTCGTAAAAATCCCTGCGTCTGACCGCTCACTGGGCCCCGTCTCCGGCGGAAAACGACTTCCCCTTTGAGAAGTCAACGCAGGTGTGTGGGGAATGCCCCCGGGCGTAGGTGTTAATCCCAAACTGGGGTTATTAGAAAGGGGCATCCAAAAAGCAAGGGTGAATAATTGAAGTTTTCCTGCAGTAAAAAGAAAAAAAAAGAAAGAAATATTGTGTGTGTGTGGTGTGTAAACGGTAGATAAAAACCATCCTGATATCGCAATTTTCGGGTTTTCACCCGGTGGTGGGCAAGGCAGAGCTGTCCGGGGAAAACCCCCATCGGGGCCGGCGGGCAAGCAAAAAAGGAAAAAGGCTGAAGAAAATGCAATGAAAGGCAGGTGTGTGGTCGCCCCCGGCCGGGGGGGCGATGACCCCCTGCCATGGGGCCAGACCTCTCTCTCGCTGAGACAAATTTCCTTCTGGCAGACTTCGGGGCCACCTGCCCCCCTCCGCTTTTCCCATGATTCCCCAATCCTCCTGTCAGCGTTTCTCAATCTTGAAAGGGGCCAATCCGATAGACCTTGTCGTCTCTGTCCTCAGTGTAATTTTATCGTGATAAGGATGTATCGAGTAACGGAAAAACAAACCCCTACCCTTTTGAACTTTCTTCATTGTGCGACACACACACAACACACACACACACACATACATAATATATAATATATTATAATTAATATATATAATATATATATTGTGTATATATACATATATTATATAAATATATTATTATATTAATAATATAATTATATATAAATTGGTGTGGTGGGAGGAAAAAATATAGGTTTTCTATTTTTTCTCTCGGCATTAAATTTGATAAATAAACGTTTAAATTGTTCTAAAAAATAATCGGTTAGAATGTATTTTTTTTAAAGTCGTATAATTGATTTCACTTTAACATTTAAACCCTTTAATTATAATATATGGGGACGCGGTGGCCGAATGGTTTGAGCGTCGGGCTAAAACTGCACGACGGTAATCTGATTCGAGGTTTTGAGTCCCGGCCGGGCGTTTTTTCCCTTGGGAGGACTTCACCTCGATTTCCCGCCTACCCGGGTGGCCAACCAGCTTAAATCAGTGTGGTCCCAAACCCGGGTGAAAAAGAGAAATGTTTTCCTAAAAAAAAAAAAAAAAGAAAAAAAAAGGTAACCCGGCACTCTCCGGAAAGGTGGGGACCCACCACGTACTCCCTCCAAGAGCATCACAACATAAACTACAATTATTCATCGTGACCACGGGGGCTCAGACAGAACTCCGTTAAAAAAAGATATATATATATATATATATTATAATATATTTTAAAATTTTATACTATATATATAATAAATATACAATAACCAAACATACACACACACAACCACACACACAACACCACAACCAACACACAACACACACACACCACACACACAACACCCACACACGCACTATCTATCTATCTATCTATATATATTGTGTTGGGGTGTGGTTTTTGTGTGGTGTGTGTGTGTGGGTTTTATGAGATTTTATATTTTTTATACACAACAGTATACATATATATATATTTTATATTTTATTAAAATATATATATTATTATTTATATATAAATTAAAATATAATATATGTTGTTGTAAAAAAGCCCGATTTTTTTTTTTTGGTTTCCAAATGAGTTCATTGGGGTTTTAATTTTAGCCGCCCCCAATATCTATACCAAAAACCCTTTTTTTTTCTATAAATATTAGCTCTGTTTTATTCAGGTAAAAAGGGCCGCGGTGGCCGAAGGTTAAGCGTCGGACTCAAACGTCACGCGGCAATCGATTCGAGGTTCGAGTCACCGACCGCCGCGTTGTTCCCTTTGGCAAGGGGAACTTCCCCTCGATTGCCTGCCTACCACGGGGGGGCCCAAAGTCAGCCCAAGTCAGTGTCGGGTAAATAGAGATGGTGACTCGGAAAAAAAAAAAAAAAAAAAAAAAAAAAAAACACCGGGCGAAGGAAATGGAAAAACCCCGCTCTAAATTCCCAGAAAATCGGAAAGTCCATGATCGTAAAGCCGGCGGTGGCCGAATGGTTAGAGCGCCCGGACTCAAGCTGTCACGACGGCAATCGAGTTCGGGGGTTTCGACCCCCGGCCCGGGCGCGTTTTTTCCCTTGGGCAAGGAACTTCCCCCTCGATTGCCTGCCTAGCCACGGGGTGGCCAAGCCAGCTCAATTTCAGTGGGCCCCAAGCCCGGATAAAAAAAGAGAGAATGATTACCAAAAGGGTAACCCGGCCCCTTCCGGGGAAAAAGGGAACGGGGGGACCCTACCAGTACTCACTCCAAAGCATCAAAAACGGGAAAAACTGCAATTGATATCATGCTGTGACCACGGCGGCTCAGACAGACCACTTTAAAAATGAATGATTCGTAAAGTCACACACAACACACACAGACAAAACAAAAAAAACACCCACCAGACACACACAGACGGCATCGGGGGTTGCAAACCGAGGTCCAACAAAAAAGAACTGGGGATTTATCCCAGGGTGGCTCCCAAAGCCAAAATTCATTTTATAATGCCACGGGTTTTTTTTTAAAAGGTAAACTCCCTAGTTTTTAAAACCCGTGCACGGACTGAACTACAAGGCAGCAGTGGGGCAAAACAAAAGTATCTAAGAAAGACAAACCAAATTATTTGCAAACCGTTTTTTCGCTCATTTTTACTTGGATGATATTATGAATAACGCACACAGGGACGATTTTGCGTAAAAATCATATACACCCCCATACCCACTCAACCATTTGACACCAACCCCACACCAACACACACACAGAAAACACACACACTCATACATCCACACACGCACTCACACACATACCATTGCACACATGCAAACATGCACCACACACACACAACACAACCAAAACCCCACCACACACACACACCACATATATATATATATATATAAATATATAATATTTTATATAAAAATATACAAAATTGTCTGCATACGTATATATTATATTATATTTATATATATATATATATATATATAATGTATATTAGAAGTAGATTTTGTGTGTAACAACACTTTATATACATAGATACACACCACATTTTAATTACTATCATACATATATATATTATTTTAAATTAATATTAAAATTTATATATATATTATATTTTGTATATGAAAACATGTGTGTATGTTTTTCTCACTCTCTGTTTCGTAAAGTTTTTCCCTAAAAAAAAAATACGTAAAGATATTTAGTGGCGGTTGATCTTTTGCTGTGATGCCATCACATAACGATAGCACCGCAAAACCACACACCACCACACACACACACACCACACCCCACACGCAACCCACACACACACCAACCACACACACACACACAACACACACACACACACACAACACACCCAGGTCATATATAAAGTCATACTGAATACAGATTACTTTTCTCCTTTAAAAAAGAAAGAAAAATTTACAAATACAGACAGATTAGATTTTTTCTCTGAAGTTTTGATATCAAAGGTTAGGCTTCTAAATTTTATTTTTCTGAATTTAAATTTCCCCTTTTTTTAAGAAAAATGGGGCATAACCACTGCGTAGTATTTGCCCCCACTATGGAAAATTTATGCAAAAGAAAAGTTTGGCCCGGGGATCTAGTCAGCTTACTTGTTTGAGCCACAATTTCTTCAAATTTGATTTTCAACTCTTTTTCTGTCTCCGTCCCAAACTGTCTTTGTTTATAAATATAAACACCAAAACACACAACATTTACCCGAATTATTTAATCACGAGCGTATTGAGCAAGCCAGCAGCGGGCTACATACCCCGTATGTAAAAAATAAAATTTTAAAAATTAAAGGTAAATCAAACCCAGATCGGCGCCCCCTGGGGAGCCCAAAGGGCCGCGTTGGGCCCAACCCGTTTTTGTATCTTTATCGGGGTTTTATGTATTTTTCAGCCTCTGGGGATAAATCAAAAACCCAAAAAATTTTTACTTTTGTAAAAAAATATGGTTTATATTTTATATTATTAAAAAAAAAAAAAAAAAAAAAAAAAAAAAAAAAAAAAAGAATATAGATATATTATAATAAAAAATATATATATATATTATATTATATTATATATTTTATTATATTTTAAATATATTTTTAAGCCATTTATTCCACTACAGAGCTTAAGCCTCTCATTTTTTTTTTTTTTTTTTCAGTGCCCTGTCCCAAAAGGGACAAGGCTTTCCCCCTCCCTGGTCCCCTGCGGTTTTAAAAAGTTCTCTCTCCTCTATTTTTTTCATCCATCATGCTTTTGCCTTCCTCCCGAGCGGGGTTTCGAGTTTTTGACAGGGACTCACTTCGCGCTGTTTGTTTCTTTTCGAAAAAAGTGTACATGTCCAGGAAAATCGAGTTCAAGGGTTCGGCACCACCCCGGGGGTTTTGTTCCCTTGGGCAGGAAACTTCACCTCATTGCCTCCCAGCCCGTGGGGCAAGCCGCCCGTCAGTACTGCCCCGCCCGGAAAATAGAGAAATGATTACCAAAAAGGGGAAACACGGCACTCTTCTGGAAGGAACGGGGGCCCTCCCATACCACTAAAGAGAAATCAAAATGAAAACTAAATTAGTTCAGCTGTGACCACGGCGGCTCAGAATGAACCTACGTTTAAAAGAAAAATATGCTAAAATTATATAATAATATATATATATATTATAAATTTATATATTATATGATTTTTATGTGTGGTGGGTGTGTGTTGTGTGTGTTGTGTGTGGGGTGTGTTGTGGTGTGTGTGTGTGGTTGGTGTGTGTGTTTGTGGTGGTGTATTTTTGTGTATGTATTAAATTAAAAAGGAAAAAAACAGCCCAAAAAGTAATGAAAAAAAACCCACGCTAATATCTGTTTGATTATATTAAGGTCTTAAAGTTTCACTGCAAGCAAAAAAAATCCTCGAAAAAGATCTCGCTACTTAAAGGGGTGTTATTTTTAAACCCTATTCTTTATTTTTGGGGGCGTTTTCCCCAAAAGGATCCCCCGACGTTTTTTTTTGAAACAAAAACCCTTAACTGTTTTGGACTTTAAAAAGTTCCAAAAAGGAAAAAGTAATAACGAGTTTCCTTACTAAATCTGATTTAAAATCAAAGCTCATTCTCTCCTAACGGTAACCAGTATAAAAAAACTGGGGTTCAGCCCTTACCCACTCACTGCACTTTTTGAAAAACCCTGAACTTATTGCTGCTAAACTCCTACCCCAATTTTTTTGATCGTTTTAGAACGAAAATTCCTCATTCCATTTTTAGGGTTTTCCAAAAGCCCCAAAAACAGGGCGTCTTGCAACTCAGTTTCCCCTTAGACTCTGGCTGGGGGGTTATTATCTCCTTTTATGGGCCCTTTCTCTGTAGTCACTTTAAAAAATTGATGCATTTCAGGGAAAAAGTTAAAAATTTCCCGAAGCCAGTAAAAATTAAGATTTTTGAGCAATTCCTGTTTATAATGTCCGGCCCTTTAAAATTATAATTTTCTTGAAAGAAAACTTTCTTCCGGGCAAATTTTGTTCATTGGTTTTTTTCCAAAAAATGTCTTTACGTTTGGCCCCAAATTTTGATTCGCGATGGGGAAATACCTAAGCCCGGGTTGCAATTTTTACCTGGAAAGTTTGAATCTGAAAACCCTTCCCTCATTCTCCCCCCTGCACGTTTGGGTTTTGTTGTGAATAGTGACAAATGAACCTCAATTTTTGATTATTTTTCCAAAAAATCTAGACTATCAAAATTTTAAAATAGAATTGGAAGTTCGGGAATTACCTTTTTCCGACGTTTTTATTTAAGTAAAAAGGGACATTAAAATTTTTGGTTGACTGTAAAAACCAAATCACCCTAATTACCCCCTTTTTTCTAGAATCACCCGTTTGTGTTATAAAATTAGAGTCTCGTCAAAGTTCTTAGGGCATGTAGATTTTTGATGTGTTCACGATGGGGGGCTGACGTCATTTTCGAAACGCTTTTTGAAAATTTGGATATTTTCGTTTTCTTAAACCCGGCCGTTCATCGTCATTTTTTTTTTTTTTCTCGTTCCTTGTATGGCAAAAATGATTAAACTGTCAATCATTTTGTACAACCCCTCCCTCGATGAAAAAAAATGTTTATAGACTGGAATGCATTTTTTTTTACGTATAGCCAAGAAGACCACAAAAGCTACAACACTGCAGCCCAGCCAAGGGTAGGGGAAAATTTTCGGGAGTTTTGGGCGGTTTTTGAAAATCGGCCGTGCACTTTTGCATGCCCCAGCAACCTCAGCCCCAGTGAAGCGCAGAGGCTCCAATGACATTCGGCTCGATTTATCAAACTACACCCCCCCCCCCCCCAATCAATCCCTCCCCGCCGCCTGCCCCCCGGTCACTTTTTTTTTAAATCTCAGCCATTTTGGTGCTTTGAACTGGAAAAAATCGTGTTAAATGGCCAAACCCCCTTGACCTCCTATGCGCCTCTCAAAGGGTTTACAAAGGAACTTTTTACTCCCCCTTTTCCTCCAAATTAACCCACTGCAATCCCTGTCCTATCCAATGAAAGACCGCCTTTGTTTACGCCCTCGGGAAAACCCCCAAACCCGCCACATTCGGTGAACTACGACCCATCACTTTGTCCGTTTCAACCTGCTGTGTGATAAATTTTTTCCGACTGGGCTTCCCGGATCTCGCGAGTTCGCAATATACGCTCCTCCTCTACCCCGTAGATTTCAAGGAAGCCTTCGACCCGGGGGACCACACCGATCATCAAAAACGCAGCTTTCCAAGGGGATCAGGGAGTGCATATCCCTGGTGGCAGACTTTCTCTCTAACAAATAACAGGCTGTGTCGTGCAGGGCAAATTTTTCCCGCCTCCTGGCACTCACGTGCGGAGTAAAGATGCGCTTTGGGGCACCAATATCGCTGGGAAAAACGGGACGACTCGCCCCGCCGCCGCCCTTTAAAAATTCCTGCCCCGCTACTCTGCTGTCCAGGCCCCTCGACAACCCCCTCTCCTGGTCATGGCAAATCCTCACTTTAACCGCCAGAAGTGGGTTTATGATGCAATTTAACTTTTCCACCAAACCCCCCCCCCATCCTCCGCTCGACGAGTTGTTTCCCCAAGCTTCCGTGTCACCATCAAAAAAAGCTCTCTGGACGCAGCACGTCGACTCGGAAGCTGCCTTGCAGTTTACATGCGCGTGCCTCAAGTCCATGGTTCCCCTTCCGGACAAATATTACAGGCTTTTTATCCTCCCCAAATTGACCTATGCTCCCGCCGGGTCCCTTCCTCACCTCCACCAGTGCTATGTAGTATCTAAAGTATTATGAATAACGTCGACCCTTTGGGTTTGGGGGTTGTGTAATGAAGTAGTTGTGATATTTAGGGTTTGTGAGTCCCCATATTGTGATCCGCTATATACGGGATAGTGAAAATTTTTAGTACCAATTGGGATAATTATTGATTATTTATATATATACGCCTTTTGTGTGATAGTTACCCATGGAAATATAAAGATTATGTTTTTTATATTGCTGTGTAACATATCCCCTATGAAAAAGAGTGAGATTTCGTAAAATTTGTAGAGACAATATTTTTTTTGTCTCTGGTCACAGTTGGCATACACTTCGGGCAAGCTACGCGGGGTGCACGGGACTAGAAGATCTTTTTTATTTTTGCCAGAGCTGATCTCCAAAAACCTATTTTTATTTTAAAATTGGTTATTTTTCCCCCCAAACCGTAGAGAACACCAAAAAAACAATATCGAAACAACCAGGAGTATACAAACTGGGCGGATCCATTTTTCTTCTGCCCAGCCCTGGGGCCCTTGCCTCCCCGGCCCTCCCCACCCTCGGGGCTGCTCAGTAATAACCGCCGGGATGTTTTTTCTTAGTGCAGTGAATTGTGGTGATATATGAGGTATTTTGTGATTGGTTTAAAATTTTTTAGTGCAGTGCTATATTTGGCATAAGGGAGCCGAATCAGCTTTGAGATTTGGGAGCGAGAACTTCTGCGCTTCTACGCGCTTCGTGACGCTATTCTCCGCGTCGCGGTCCCCTCCCGCACGTCCCCGGGCCCTGACTCAGGCCTGCCAGCACACACACTCCCCCCCACCTGCATGGAGGGAAATTTCACCGGTTTTTGCGCCGAATTTGTGTATTATCTTCACCCCCTTTACCACGGTCCGGGGTAAAGGAAAAAAACCGCAAGAGGCCTAAGACGACCCGGAGAAACCAATTTACCCTTTAAAGAGTTTAAAGGACCCAGGCCAGCATCCCCCCCCACGATTTACTACTTCCTCCATGGATAATACGAGGGAGGAAAAGAGGAAAAGCACGTGGGAAGGGAGGAGGAATACTTTACGGCGTAGGAACCCATGGGGAGGGAAAGAAGAACCCCGTCGAAGGAAGAAGAAGCCCGTGGGAAAGGAAAAAGAAGTCCGTGGAAGGAGGAGGAAGCCGAGGGAAAGGATGAGGAAGCGCCCGTTTTCGGGGCTATATTTCGCCTCATCCCCAGCACCCCTAGATTCAACTGGGGATGGGGGCAATTCTGCTGCGTCCAATGCTTCTCACACTCGCCACCCCCAAAAGGCAAAAATCCAACCCTCCGAAGTTTTCCCGGGTGCGATTTCCCAAACATTTCCGGGAATGGAAGCGCGAAACTATTACTTCATGGTGGATCCCCTCATTCCCATCTCAAAAGATATACAGCACCATGTGCCTTACACCTAGATGCGACGGGGCTGGAGCACAAGTAAACTCCGCAGACCCAACATCTCAGTAGAGATGTATGACAAAGCTCGAGGAGCCTAAAAAATCCAGTAAGGCGCGCGACAGAAGCCTTCCCCAAATGCAGAAGCAGACGGGGGTGTTTGATGATTTTTTGGATGGGCTGAAAATCTTGTCACAGGAGATAGATTTTTGAAAGGGCTCGGACCAAAATGGGGGAGCATGGATAAAAAGGGGCAACTAATGGGTATACGTGATGAGGAACTTACCCAGAACCCTTTCGATGGACTGTTCAACGACATTGCAAGAGTTTTGGAGAAATGAGGTCTCTGAACCCAAAAAGATTCATCATCTTTTTGGGGACACAGTTTCATCACGTGCTGTTCTCAATTAAAAAGAAAAAAAAGGCCCCCTAAAACGAACTAAGTGAGACCAAGCCATTTTTCCTATAAAGTTAAACTGCTGGGCTCAACATGAAAAAGGTCTTGCAGAGCCATATTTCCATGTCGGTTTGGCAAAAAAGGCTTTGGGCTTCTACTGAAAGGTCCTCCCGGGAATTTCCCAATGTAAGGTCTGCAATCGGCGGGGGACATATGAAACTGCGTCCAAAGAAACGGAAGGTAAAAAAGGAAAAGAAAAGAGGAACACAAAACTTGAGAATAAAAGTTCTGTTCCCTTCAGTGTCAATGCCAGGAGTGTCCCTCTACTGCACGCCCAAAACCTCCCCCTTCCCCTAAAGTCCGCGTATCTATTCGGCATAATGTTCATCGGGATTTTGCCATCCCCGACACGGGGTGCAGACAAAACTGTCATTGGACTAGCATTTTAGTAGTTTTGGCTTTCGAAAGAAGATTGGGCACCCCAGCAAGCGTGTACTACAAGCAAGGGGTTCCAGATGCCCCCCAGTGGCTGGATCATTTTGTGGAACTATCCCCTTTGGGACCTTTCGCTACATGTTGGATTGATTACAGCCTTCCTTACACCCCGCTGCTCTTTTGGGAAAGGGATGCAAGGGATTTGGGATTGCCGGACATTTCCCCGGCAAATTGGGTGTGCACAGGGCCCAATGGGTCCATGGTCCGGATAGTAACACCAGAAATTAACCCCCTCATTGCTCCCTTTCCCGCGGACCATTTTAAAAGTCCCCTAAAGAAGCAGGAAGTTTTTCTGCATCATATGCGACGTTTTGGGTGAAAAAGGGACATTTGCGAAAGGCCACTCAAGACGATTTTGGGCCCACCCATGAGAATTCATCGCGGAAATGCGACCCCTTCGCGTTCCACCCCAAAAATGTTTCCCCTTTGGGCTTTTCGAACCAATGAAGAAGAGTTTAGTCTTAGGCCCCAAAGGGCATTTGAAGCCAGTAGAGTGAACCATCAGTTGGTGACCCAAATGGTTTTTTTCCCCAAAAGGAAAGGGTGGTTTCGATTACCCAGACCCGTCAAAAAATCAAAAAGGGGAATCTCCGCCCTGCCCACCCTTCTCCCACGCCATTTACAGCCATCAGAAGTATCAGTCCACGGGCAAAATTTTTTCCAATTGGGTGCTCTTTTTGGTTATTTGGGAAATACCCCTGCAGAGGCGACAAAACCTGACTACATTTTTCACTCCTTATGGACGTTTCGGATTTTCGGGTTTTGCGCAACGGGGACGCCTTTTTTTCCCAGGTGAAGGGCACTTCAGGGAGTGACGAATGCATCAAGTTTTCGTGACATTCTCCTACATGATGAGGACACACCACACCTTCAAGTGTAAAAGAAATGCTGTCAAGGTGTCGTCGCACGGGTAAAACTTAAAGCAAGAAGTTTTATTGGGGGCTGCATCTGAGGCCGCTTCGGGGTACAAAAAAACAGATATGGGATTAAGCAGACCCCCAGAAGGTGAGGGCTCACAGAGTTTCCTACCCCCGTGAACTTAAAAGATCTTCGGCATTTATTTGGTAAAAAAACTGGCGATTTACACCCCAAATTTCGACCCTGAGCGCCGCTCCCCCCACTGATGAGTCCAAGAAAAGCTTTTACTTTTGGGCAGCGGGCCACACCAAAGCTTTTATTTCACTAAAAAAGCTTTGTCAAAGCCCCCATACTCCGGGCGTTTGATCCAGCTTCCTACCCTTCGCAGACTGACGCCTTACTCTATGGCCCCGGCTATGTTTGCCCAACCAGGTGCTGAAAATACAAAATGGTGCAATGTGGATCTCTTTTTTTGACGGACACGAAACCGGTATGCGCCATCGAATGGAAATGCAAGCTGTTTTGGGCTTCAGCAAGTAAGTTCTACTTGGGACTTTAGCACTTCATTTGATGACAGATCACCGTCCATTTGGGTTTCCATTTTGAACCATTATTTTTGGGGCTATTGAAAAACCCCGCCTCCACGGAAGGATAAGATCGCACCCTATATTTTTCCCGAGTGTGGTGTGCGGGAAGGGGTTTTCGCAATTTCCCGATGCCCTCTCCCGGTCACGGAGCACCCCCAACGTGGAAATGGTACCTTCTACTGAGATGGACACTTCTGTCAAATTGCGGCTTTGCTGCGTCAAATCTGTTCAGCTCAGACGCTATAACGAGCAAAGGCTTTCATGGAAAATTGCGTATGGCGCATCTAAAGGGTGCCTCATATGAAGAATTGCTTCAGTAAATCAGGGGTCCCCATGACTGCTACAACCTGCCAAAAACCCTGCGTCCCTATGGAAATTCGCAAAGGTTGTCAACGATGGTGACTTTGGTGCGTATGGGCCTAGAGTGGTTTTCCCGCTTTTTAACGCCCTAGCACCCCCGTCGCCTGCTGTTGCCACCCGGTGAGAAGCTACAAAATCGTGCACAGCAGACAGTCTTTTTTGGGAGGCTTTAAAGCGAAAAGTAATACCGTTCGTCCTGTAAACCTGCCCCTAAGCCTACCAGCAACAGGGGCCCTTGCTGATAGAAACAAACCCCCAAAACCATTTATTCGTTCGCTGTTTTTTTGTGTTGCTGGAAAACCTTTTGGTTGTTGACAGCTTTCGGATGGCGGTTTTCATCCCGTGTGGAAAAAATGCAACAATGCTTTTAAAGATTTTTAATCTTTGGCACTTTCCGGGTCTTGGGGTCCCCTTCGCCTGCGCACCCACGGGGGGACCCCATTCTCCAGCCGATAATTTGCTACATTTTTTCAATGTGGGGGGGCGTCTGTCATGCAAATCCCCCTTACCACAGTCCAATGGGGGATCAGGGCTGCTGTGAAGAAAGTCAAAATTGTCAGAAGACAGCCCCCAAAGGGGTAGACTGTAGGGGTTCGACAGGGTTACTGGGAAATTGCTAACACTCCAAATTTCACTGGTCTTCTTGCTCAAGTTTTTTTGTATGCCCCTTCGCTCCTGGTGCCTGCCCACTCTATGCCTTTGAAAGGGGTGGCAACCAAGGGTGAAACTGCGCCGTCGTGCTGCTACGTGCCAAGGGGTGAAGAAAACCCCATGACACTCGTCCCACCACTTTCCAATTAATTGGGGCATGGCGAATCCAGGTCCCCCAACCAAGCATTGGGATAAAGGGTTTGGCACGTCTGGGTATTGGCAAACCGGATTATCACATCAGGCTTCCAAATGGCCCTATCGTGGGCCAAACGAGTTCCTGCGCCCCACACCCTCAGATTGGACACTTGATTTGAAAATACTGTCAGATGAGCACCTGACTTCCGCCCCATCTGGCCGGTTTAACCTCGACGTTCGGACGTATAAAATCGAAGTCCGTTCAAACCCCGAGTGAAGTTGTGATATGAAGGGGTTGTGTACTTATGTAGTTGTAGTGCCTATTGTTGCCGCTATTAGGGATATGATGACAATATTTCGTACCTATATTTGATAATTTATATTATATTATTAAAAACTGCCTTTTTTGTGAATGTTACACCCGTGAAATTGGGAAAATTAGTTTAGTTTAATTCTGTTAACAATCGCCTATGTAAAAGGTGAGTTTCCCGTACAATTTTTGAGTACAAAATTTATTTTTTTCTCTTAGTCAACGTCGGGAGTAGCACTCTGGCGAGCTGACGCGTGGTGCACGGGACTATGAAAGCTCTTTTTTTTTTGTCAGAGTATCTCCCAAGAACCTACTTTTTTTTTAAAATTGGGTTTCTTCTCCTCAAGCTCGTAGAAAACCAACAACCCTATATACGAACCAACACAATGAGTATCAAACCTTTTTACAAAAAATTTTGCGCCACCACTGGGTTTAATTTCCAGGGAAAAAAGTTAAATATTCGTAAAAGAGGCATGCAGAAGGTGTGAACGAAATTTTTAGAATAAGTGTAAAAAAAGGTCAACACTGGGTTAGGTGTTTAGTCCAAGATGAGTGCTGTCGGCCTGAAGTCGATAAAAAGATAAGTTTTTAGGTTTTGTATTTGTTCCCATCAAAGCTAAAAACCATCCACGGTTTACTAAAATTCCATCCTCGGGCACACCCTTTTTCTTACGTTCCCTTCATTATTCCTCTTATGCTTTTTTTTTTTCGTTTTGTTTTTTCCTTTAAAAATATTGTCGGCGAAATTCGGGCATATTCTAATTAAAATTCCCTTTTAGGGAATTTAATTTGAAGCTGACGATGCATGATGGGTCTAAAAGCTTAAAATCCAATCTTTATATAATTTATTAATTTAAAACTGTCAAGCTAGTTTCAGTAATCACAGTTTAAAACGAAAAAAAAACCATCCTTTTAAAAAACCCCACTGAAGAATAAAAATGCAAAAATAAAACTAGCTCTAAACACTAAAATATCCGAAAAAAAATTTTAAAGGCTATAAGGGAACACAAGATGCAAAATTTTTTAAAACCAAAAAAAACATTGCAAAAGAGAGCACATTACTATAAGTTTAAAAAAGTTCAGATCCCTTTTTCCCGCCTTTAGTCTATCCTTGCGACCGAGACGGACCATTGAAACTGCCGGGCCTCAGGGCTAAAGTGCCCCCCCCCTTTGTCTTCTTTTTTTGTTAAATTTTTTGGTTATCGACCAGGGGCATATCACCATTTTAAACACACCGCCAAGATGTCAACCAAGGATCCTTTTAAATTATTTCTCTTATAAAGTCAAAAGTTTTTTTCTCCCCTTTAAAAAATGATTTTTACTTATTATTTTTTTTATTTAATTTAAATGATTGATATTGTAGCTCTTTATTTTGATTCTGATCAAAAAAATGCTTTTTATCGGGGTTGTCGATAGTCCAAAATCTAAAGCTTTATAATGGCAAATTCAGCAAAAAGATTGGTTATGATTTGGCCCGTCTGAAATTAAATTCACATTCAGTCGACCATACACGCCACCCCCACCACTCCCTCGTTTGGAGCCGCGGTAACTAAAAAAAAAAAAGGGAATGTTTAAAAGGATCTCTCTGAAACCCCGGGTACCTCCACCTCCAGCGCCATGGCCCACATCGAATGAACCAGGGGCTCGAGCTCGACGAGGCGTGGAGTGCATGGCAAGGGCCTAATGCCTCATTTCCATTAAGATGGGTCGGGTCACGAGCCACCTTTGCGGCATAGGTCAGGCTATTGGCCGCGTCTAAAGTCGAAGGAGGTATCCTGACTCCACCTCATGACGCTCTATCTGAGTACACTTCAGAGCTCCAAGACCACACGCAAACAAGCATTCTGCACAAAAATCCAACCTTTCAAATGGAGTTTGATGCCGAGCCATACACGACTAACCCATAATATATTTTATATTCATAATAAGCTTTATATATCATTAGCAGACTTTCTATCAGCTCCCCATTTATTAACAGAAATGCACTTAAAAAATTTTAGTGCTCTTTGACATTTATTTTAAACTGACCAATTGGTCTTTCCACTTAAATCTACCCTCAAAGAGTAGACCAAGAAATCTAGCAGAATTTTGAATAGGTATTGGGTGACTGTCTAGAGTTAATCTGATTTTCGGCTTCCTCCTATGTGAAAAAATAACCCAATACTCTTCTTGTGGAAAACTGAAAACCCCACTGGAGGCCCTAGTTATGAATCATACCCCGTGCCAGTTGAATGCGATTTGCCGAGAATTCTGCATTTTTGCTAGAATGCCATAATGAACGATCTTCAGATACGTGAGTATTAAGATTCCGAGGGGGAGCTGGTAATATGTCATTTATCATACAAAAAATAATGTTGGTGAAAAGGGAACTTCCTTTTGGGACCCGTTTGCCTGGACAAAAATGTCTGAAAAGTGGCATTGTCGAAAAAAAGTTTGACAGAGAAAGTTCTGTCAGAAATAAATTTTGAAAAACAAGGCAAGTTTTCATGTAATCCAAAAGCATAAAGTTTTTTGAGGAGGCCATATTGCCATGTCGTAGGATTTTTCTATATTAGAAATTCTGATTTTTTTTTTTTTTTTTTGGCAATTGCCTCATGAATATGACTGTCCAGTTTTACTAGTTGGCGTACCTTTCGTCAACTAGCAAATTCCTGGAATTTAAAAAAAATACAATAGCCTACTGTTAACAATTCGTTCCATAACCTTGCTTAACCCAATCACCCCGGATTTATGTTCTGTTTCCCTTTTAGTTTTTTTGGGGAATTTGTACATCCCGATGGCTCCACTGTGCTCAGCTCCAAGAGTCTATCAGTAGCCCTACTGACTGATCTTGATTTCCCCATTCCTTTAAATTTGGGGGGAAAAGCGTTTTTCTTTATACAATTTTTCAATCTGTTATTATTTTATTGAGTTTTGATTTTAAAGTATTATTAAAATCTTGTTAAATTTAGACATGAATAATGCAAAGATCCTTCCAAAGTCAAGAAAAGGGTAAACGTGAGATGTAGACTATAAGGACCCCTTAGACTGCCTTGTAGAGCCATCTATGAGGAAATAAAATAAATAAACCTGTGTTAAGGGGGCTGGCATGTTTTTCTTTCCCAAAGGGCGATTGGTTAAGAAACTTCTCAACTAAATTTTGGGAGTAAGATGGGTTCTGGATTCCTCCCCCTTTTCATAGGGGAATATGGGGGCAAAGGCCATGAGTTTGGAAAAAGTGGGGGTTTTCCCAAAATTTCATTGTACACTTCTAGCAATTTGATCAGGGCATCATGATTAAGATGATTTATATCTCATTCAAAATTCTCAGGGCCTGGGTGTTCCTCAGGGGTTTCTGGCTCGGCAAGCCATCCAGGGTTACCTTATTGTGATCAAAGTCATCCGGGGCAAAGGAATAGGTTGAACGCCCCGTTCATTTGTGGGCAGGAAGCGGATGGTAACTGTCTGGCTGCTTGTTTATGGAACTGCCGGTGCATTAGCAATTTTCCTAGGCGAATCGTAATTGGTCCCCTCATGAAGAGTTTTTTTTAATTTTGACAATTTTTTTTTTTTTTCTATTTTTTGACAGTGACCAAACTTTGTATTGTGGTTTGCTGTTAATTTTAGAGACAAAACCCGGCAGGAGTCCCTTTTTTTTTGTTAAATTTTTTACGAGCCCCCAGCCTTGCTTTTTTTAAAAAATTTCAAAAATTCTCAATCTGGTGTCCCCTTTGGGAAATCTATGCTTAATGCAATCTGTCGAATTTTAGGTATGGATATTTGCTTCTCTAAAAACGAAATTTTGAAAATTGTTTACTTATCATCGTGGTTTCCTTTAAAAAGTTTGAGCTTGACGCTCCTTTTTTAAGGTGACCCCTGTCTCTCTTTTTACGTTAAATTTGGGTGCTGAAGGCGTTCTCACTGTGTCCAGAAAAACATAAAATAGGAAAGGGATCGCTTCCCAACGAGTCGTCAAGGTGTGCCCAGGCACTTGGCTGCTATTTTGAAGAACCAGTGATGGGCAGTAAACTCAATTCCGGGACTATCGTTACCCCCGTCGAACACCATCGTTCAGAAGGACCCAAACAACTTTAAAAAAATAAAGAGATATGGCATTTTTCGTCCTTACCCCCCCCCCCCTTTAAAACCTGGTTTCGTTCCTAAAACCCAAAAAGGGGTGAGTCATTTGGGAAAACACCCCCTTTCCCCGAACTTACCTAAGCGAAGGACAGTAATTTGTGCCCTCCCCCCAGGGGAATACGGGGCCAAAAGGGGGAAAATCCGGTAGGGTCAGGGGAAATCCATGAAGAGAGGAAAGAAATTTAAAAAAAAAAAAAGTGCCCCAAAAGGGCGCCTCAGCTACTGGGCCTCCCCCAGAGGGGCAATGCTCGTAAAGGGCTACCCTGGGGTGAAGGTGCTGCGGGTCTGAGGTGGGGGGCTGTACCCTACTGAGTCTCGTGCGACCCCGCAAATACAAGGGACTGAGGTGCAGGAAAACATAAAGTTTGGGTATTCTGAAAAATAGAATTTACTCTATGAAATCTACTATGGCTCAGAGATGATAATGCCGACGTGACGAGAGGCCCCCCGGGCACCCGGGAACCTGTGCCAAGGCTTTTTAGTTTTTTGCGTTCGAAAGAGAAGGTCTATACAACAAGATGTCATCACGCCCCCCCTTTTACCGTCCGGGCCCCGTATAAACCCTTCCCAACAAATTTTGCTTAAAAAAAGGGGATTAGGTCAAAGACGTGAAGGCGACATTTCTGTCAGGTGTCTTCCCCCTTCAGATAAATTTTTTTTCCCTTAAACCCCCGGCCCATTTTTTAAAAAAACGTATAAAACGTTTAATATTGTTAAATGAGTTAAAAGTAAAAAAAAATACTACTGTATAGTTCTATACAATAATTGCTCCCATAGGTGTGTAAAAAAAAAACGGAATAAAATTTTAGATTACTAAATTTTTAAAAAATAATAAATGCCGAGTTTACAAAACATCTTGCCCCCCCCCCCCCCTTTCCTGGAAGCTCCTTACCGGGACGGACGGCCTCGTAAGATTCCTCCGTCTTCCATCGAAGATTCACACCTGCAAATCGGAGGGCGCCAAAAATTTTTCCCGGGTCCTGCCTTAAACCGCTTTTCAGCCCCTTGACTGCCCAGGCCTCCCCTCCCCGCCACTCCTAAAAACCCTCACGCAGATTTAGCCTGAAGTGCTGTGCCATCCACGCCCCGGACCTGCTGCCTCCCGACGCCCCGCCCCCCTGCGGGCCTTAGCCCCCCAAAAAAACTGGTATCCTCGGGCCCGCATGCCGCTACCCGGGGCAATCCCCACTCTACCACTCGTCGCGAGCATAGTCTGGACCCCCACCACACCTCTTCTAAGCACTAGCCCACAATTATAGTCCACCACTCCTAGCTAACCCTACTTGTATTTGTCTTTTATTTGCTTTATTTCTGTTTTTTTCCTATGATTTTTTGTTTATTTTGTTGTTTTTTTGGGTTTTAAAAAAGGTTTTTTATTAAATTTTCTCTTTATCCTATTTTTATGAAATTTCCCGCCCCTACGCATGAGATTTAAAAACCATTATCATTACACGTAACTCTCTACTACTGTATTGTGTTACATACATATATTAAATGTTTTTAAAATTTTATATATATATATATATATATATTATATATAATATAATATATATTATTACATAAAGTAACCACACCAACACACACACAAACAACAATACACACACACACACAACACCACACAAATACAAACACACAATAAAATATATATATAATGTTATATAAAAGTTTTATAATTTTGTACATGTTTTATATGTATTATATGTATCCATACACACATTCATACACACAAAGTCACAACTATCTACCTCAGCGGAGGCTCTTGGAACGACTCTACGCCTGGTTCCGCTTCTGCTGCTCTAATCTGAAAGCGACCTCGTCTGGCTGCAATTCATTTGTCTTTGCGATGGATCTACCCGGGCTCTCGCTCTCTTCCCCTCTGTCTGCCTCTCTTCTCTCTCTTCCCCTCTCTATCATCTATCCCCTCTCTCTCTCTCCTCTCCTCCTATTACTATCTATTTTCTTCTCTCTCTCTCTCTCTCTCTCTCTCTTCCTCTTATCTTCTTCTCTCTCTCTCTCTCTCTCTCTCTTCTTTTCTCCCCTTTTCCTCTCTCTCTCTTTCTCTCTCTTCTACCTCTCTCTCCTCCCTTCTCTCTTCTCTCTTGTCTCTCTCTTCTCTCCCTTCTCTCTCTCTCCTCCTCTCCCCCCCTCTCCCCCCCCCTCTCTCTCTCTTTTCCCTATTTGTGGTGTTGTCTGTCCTTCCTTCTTTTTTCCCTTTTTCTCTCTCTCTCTCTCTTTTTTTCTTCTCTCTCTCTCCTCTCTCCCTCTTCTCTTCCCCCCCTCCTCTTCTCTCTCTCTCCCCTCTTTTCCCCCCTCTCTCTTCTCTTCCTTTTTCCCCCTCTCCCCCTCTTTTTTTTGTTCTTTTTCCTCTTCTTCCCCCCTCCTCCTTCCCCTTTCCCCCCTCCCCTTTTTTCTTTTTTTTTCTCCTTTTTTTTTCCCCTTCCTTTTCCTCCTTTCCCCCCTCCTTTTCTCTCTCTCTCTCTCTCTCCTCCCCCCCCTCTCCCCTCTCTTCTCTCTCTTTTTCTCTCCTCCCTCCTTCCTTTTTTTTTTTTTTCTTTTTTTCTCTTCCCCCCCCCCTCCCTTCCTTCTTCGCCTCCTCTTTATTTTTTCTTTTTTTTAATCATTACAAATTTTATATTGATTTTTTATTCCCCATTTTTTGTTTTTTGAGTTGGCAGGGGGGTTGGGGAAACCCGTTTTCTGGTTTTTTTTTTTGGGGTGGTTGGGGTTTACGTTTTTTGCTGCCCCCCCCCCCCAAAAACGGTTGAACCTTACGCTTCGGGTTTTTCTTTTCGGACTCCAAATTTAAAAAAAAGGGCCCCAAAAAGGGCATTTTTGGGGGGGAGGG
>NW_023639050.1:0-12425 GCF_015228065.2 Penaeus monodon
TGCCTCGGGGAAAAATTACTTTTTTAAATTTTCCCCCCCTGGCCTTTTTAAAAAATTGGGTTTAAAAAGTTTCAGTGGGAAGGAAAAAAGGGGGCCGGCGCCCAAGGCAGGAAAAAAAGGTTTATCTAAGAATTTTATCTTCAAAAGCATTATTTTGTAAACCGAAATTTTATTGGGTTGGTTTTTAGGTAAAACGCAAAAAAAGGGGGGGGCACCACACGCCCCCCAACCCCAACAACCCAACCCCACCACACCCCACCCCACAACCCCCAAAAACACCCCCACCCAACAAAACCCCAAACCAAAACCCCCAACCCCCAGTGTTACGTAAAAAACGCAAAAAAGACACCCAACCAACACACACCCCCACACCCCAAACCCCCACCACAACCCACACACCCCCACACCCCACCCCCCACACACCCCAAAACCAAAACATTAATTATATTTTAAAAATATATATATATATTAAATATTAATATATATTATTATATTATAATATATATTAATATTATATTTATATATATATTATATATAAAATTTTAACATATAATATATATATTATATTTAATTTATATATATTATATATAATAATAAATATATATATAAAAAAATTTTGGGAAATTTCCATGGTCGAGCAAATTTTCAAAAAAAAGACAAAAAAAAAAAAAAAAGGAAAAAAAAAAACAAAGAAAAAAAAAAAACCACACGATATCCCCGGAAGGGCCCTTCCCCTGTATGGTTTCTTTCAAAGGGTTTTATACCAAAAAAAAAAACCCAAATTTAACCCCCACCAGGAAAGTTGTATATATTACCATGTATTGGAAAGGGGGGTCCCCGGATCACGTCCAAGTAATTTAGATGTGGGACGGGGACCCATGCTAGTCGTGGGGCTCCCGTTTGGGGCGGTGTATCTTTTTGGGCGTGGGGGCCCCGGCCCGTTTTTATTGGGGGACTAAAAAGGGCCCGGGGGGGTGGGGGGGGGGGACGACTGTCCCATGGGGGACGTTTAAACCAAAAGGAAGGCGTACTCTTTGTTCAGTTCGTTTGGGAAAGGGCCCGGCGGGTTGGGTCGAATTCGTTTGTTTTCGTGGGAGGGGCCTCGGTTCTGTCTCACTTTTTTTTTAAAATTTACCCAAACAGTCACCCCCAAAAACTTACGGCTGTTTAACACCTGCTGCAGTCTGGGACTTTTTTTTCCCCTTAAAACGTAATCCACCGTTTTCTCCTTGATTTGAAAGTGGGCAGCTGTCTTTATTGGGGGATGATTATTTTGTGAAATCGTTGTTCTGTGCGGGCGGGTTTCCCCCTTAAGCCTGTTCATGATTTATTTTTTCGGGCCTTGCGTTCGGAGGGGCGTGTGCAAGGCGCCCCAGGCGAAAAAGGAGGCGTTGGAAAGGTGTTATTGACAAGCTACTTTTTTCTTTCCTCCCCCAGGAACACCAGGGGGTGTTAAGATTTTTAGGTATTTGGAGCAAGAAAAACCAGTGGCCACACGCCTTCTCTTTGGGTCTGATTTTTGCTATGGACAGAGGGAAAATGGTGTATTTTTTTTTTTTTTTTTCTGTTACACGGGACAAAAAAAAAAAAACCGGGCTGCCCTGTCTCCTACGGATTAAAGTGTCGAAGAAAAGGGGAATTGTTTCATTTCTCCTCTCTCTTCTGGTAGTGAAACTGTATGAAAGGTGGTGTTTACTGCATTTTTTGTTCCTATGAGGGAAAATCCTTGTAGGTTCGTCCCTAGTCGGCGCTACAGAGAAGGATGTCGTTTCCACATAATGGAAAGCCGACTAAACCCCCAAATGTACCCACGATTGTTTTTCTGGTTAATAGTTCAGCCCTCGAGGGTTTTTTCCCATGAAAAAAAAACGTGGGAACAAGGGGACTTGCTGGAAAGAGGTGAGCCCATCACAAGGTCCTTGAATCTGCTTCGTACCTTCAACGTCCCTCGGAATTTCGAAAAAGGGCCAAAAAACTCCACGCAGAGGTAGATGAGTTGCGACCGTAATCCATCTCTCGGGAAAGTTGTAAAGTTCCCCCTCGTCCATTTTCCTGCAAGCGCTCGTTTTTTTTTGCAGCCCTCGATGGCCCCCCCGCCAATCAGTAAAAAAGAAGCGGGACTTGGAACGTCGGGAACTGACAAGCCTTTTTTTATTTTATTATCTCATCCTGGGGGACATTTTTGCAGCTTGGCCATTCATATCGGTGGCGTCTGATTTAAAAATGGGACACAACCGCTTGATGGAGTTTTAGGGGCGCCTTTGACAGAGGTGGGCTGCAAGCTTTTTTTTGCTAGTCGGTGGAAAGCGCCACTCCCCGGTCCCCAGTGGGGTGATGGGGACGGGCTTTTCCTTTCCCTAGTGGGTTTTTTGATGTTCCCTCGGGAATCGTCGCGGGGCGTTGGCGTGGCGTCTCCTCGAGCAGGTGGAAAGGCAAAAAAAACTTCCCCTTTCTTCTCCGAAACATCTGGGAGATCCTCCGTGCTGGCTTCTCTGTTGAAAAACTCTAGGGGGATCTTGTGGCCTCCGCCGGTTTTCCCTCTCCTAAACTTTTTTCCTGGCCAAGTAATAGGGACGTCCGGGAGTAAGCTCTTCCATCTTTTGCGACATTAATTCAGTGGCCATTAATACTTGGCAAACACAACCGCCACCCCCTTTATCAAACCGGGAAAGCAATGGGCGATGGGGGTCGTCTTCTGCCAGTTCCTGAAAGGTCCTTAAAAGTTTTCCCGAGGAAAGGTGGGGAGTGGGAAGTTTTTCAAAAATTCCCACTGTGGGTTTCCTCTATTGATTAATAAAATCCATTGCCATAATTATTTTCGTAAAACTCTACAAAAATTTATTTCAACCAAGATCAGAAAAAAATACTCATTCCTTCTCTTTCCTTTTTTCTCTTCCTCCCCTCCCTCCTCCTCATTCCTTCCCTCTCCTCTCTCTCTATTTTATCTTCCCCTTTTCTTTTTTCTCTCCTCCCTCCCTCCCGCTTTTTCGGTTTTGGGGACGGAAAAGTGCTTTCTCTTTTTTCTTCTCCAAAACTCTCCCTTTCGGATGCTGTAAAACTCTCCTCCATCCATCGCGTTGAATGAAATGGAAAAAAACAATGAAACAGCAAAAACAAAAACTACGTCATTCCCCAACCCATCCCCCTAGCGGGCGGGGCCAAGCGTAAACTTACCGTTTTTCACCAAAATGAAAAGCGGGCCCAAAAAAAAAGGTTTCTTTCTGGTTTTTTTCTTTTATGGGGGGGAAAATCTTATTGGCTTAAAAAAAGTGTGGGCTTTCTGAATTTGGGTTTGAATAAATTTTTAGGAGTTGGCGAAAAGTAATGTGGTTTATTTATTTTATTAATAGGAGGAAAAAAACCAAAATAATTTGGAAAAAAACTTTGGGGACAACACAACCTCAGGGTACACCCTAAATGGAAAAGAGGAAGTTTGGTGTATGTATGTTTATGTTTAAAGTTAATATGTAATGTATATGTTAATTGTATATGTTAATTATGTTATAATGTATATAATGTTATATTGTATATGGTATAATGTATATTATATTATTATAATTATATAATATATAATTATATAATATATACTTTATATTATATATAATATATATATTAATATTTTCTTTTTTTTAAAAACGGTAGGTTTTCATGTTTGAGCCGGCCGTTGGTCCCACAGGGCATGAATTAAACTTTAATTTGTAGTTTTTTTCCAAAGTTGTTGATTTAGTTGGGAAGTACGTTGGGGGTTTAGGGTCGGTTTTGGTCCCCAGTTCCTTTCCCACGGGGGGAGAATGCGGTTGTTACCATTTTTTTAGGTAAATTATTCTTCTCTATTTATCCGGGGCCTTGGGGGGAACCAGCACTGACTTGGGGTGGGCGGCTTGGCCACCAAGGTGGCTAGGTAGGCCAATCGAGGTGGGAAGTTCCCCTTTGGGGCCCCAAGGGGAACAAAAAACGGGCGGCCGGGGGGGGACTCGAACCCCTCGAAAAAATCAGATTTGTTGCATTGGTAGACAGTCTTTGTTCCGATGCTCTAAAAAAAAAAAACCACTTCGGGGCCAACCGCGGGGGGGAAAACATATTTGTTAATATATAATTATTAATATTATATATTAAAATATATAAAATATAATTTAATATATAATATATATATATATAAACATAATTTTTATATAACATGGGAATTTAATAATCTTTATAAATCTAATCTATCTATCTATCTATTTCCTAATTTTATTATCTTTAATATATATTATATATATATATTATAAATATATTATATATTAATATTATATATATATATATATATATTTTTTGTAAAATATATTTTTATAATATATATTATATTATATATATTATAATATATTATATTATATATATTATAAAATATAAAAATTTATACACAACATGTTGCGTGTATGGTTGTGTGGGTGTTTGTGGTTTGGGGGTGTGTGTGTGTGTGTGGTGTTTGTTGTGTGTGTGTGTTGGTGTGTTGTTTTGTGTTGTGGGTGTGTTGTGTTGTGTGGGTGTGTGTAATGTATGTTACAACATAAAACCCACACAACCAAACCACACACAACACACATAACCCCCCGCCCACGGTTTGGTAATATATTATTATATAAATTAATAATTTATATATATATAATATTATTATTTATTAATTTATTTATATTAATATTATTATAATATATTTTAACATTATATGGAAATTTTATTTGGTTGTTTTTTGGGTTGTTTGGGGTGGGTGGTTTGTTGTGGTGTATATTCAATTTATAATATAATAAAATATTTTATAATATAATTATAATTATATAAAATATATAATAAATTATATAAAAATTATTATATTAAAATTTTATTATTTATAAATAATATTTTATTAAAATACATTATAATAATTATATAAAATAATAATTAATCCCTTAAAATAATATTTAATATTTATATTAATTAATTTATTATATATAAAATATATATTTAAATTTCTCCTTTTTCTGGTTTGGGACTAAGTGTATGAGTAAAAAAAAAAAATAAAATACATCATAAATTTTTTTTTCTAAAAAATCTCCCCTAACCAAACCCCCATAATATACAGAGGGGGGCATAAAAAACAGTATCAAAAGCTTTAGTTACATAAAAAAAACAAGAAAAAAAATGGCCCGAAAAAATTTTCCCTAAAGAACACCCTCCTTTCCTTATTTTTAAATTTGCCATTTTTGGGGAATTCCCTTTCTCCTAAAAACCCCCAAAAAAAAAAAAAATTTAAAAACTGTCACTGTCTCTTTAACCAGAGGGGGTAAAAATCTTCAGGGAGGGGTAAAACCCCGCAAGGTTACAAAAAAAAAAATACGTAAATGGAAAGGGGGCCCCAAAATTTTAAAAGAAAAAAAAACCCCTTTTTGTTTTTAAAACTTCCAAAAAAAAAAATTCTAGCGAAAAAGACTGAGGGGAAATTTTGGGGAGAATTTTTAAAAAGGGGGTGGAAAAAAATTAATTTAAATTAATCCGGGACCATCCGCCCCCAACCCGGTTTCAAAGGCAGGGGTTGTTTTACGAATGCACGATAAAAACCGCGTGGAGGGGGACCCAAACCAACACCAAGTCTTTTAAGGCAGTAAAAAAAAAAAAAACCAACTCGGTCCTTTTTACTTTTAAAAAAACCCCGGGTTTTTATGGGTTTGCTGTTTGCGGGAGAAAAAAAAGCCGTGGAAAGCTTCAAAAATTTTCTGGTCGGAGGGGTTTTTTACCAAAGTTTGAAAAAACGTGATTTTTTTCTTTTTTTTTTTTTTGTTGGAAAAGATAATTTTTTCTTTTAATTATATATTCATATTTAAAAATTTTGTGGGAATTTTATTATATATATAATATAATATAAATATATTAAATTAATATATATATAATATTATATATATAATATTATATATATATTAACCAATTAATATACCATTCATAAAAAAAACCCCGTTAACCACAAAAAAAACGCGGCCCCGCCCCCGGCCAAACAACAACCCACCCACCCCACCACAACCCCAAACATATGATATATTGTATGTAACAAATACATATATTAACAATGGCATATAATACATATATATATATAAATATATATTATAATATATTATTTAAACATGTTGTATATCTTCTGTGGTTGTTTATATATTATATTATAATATATTATTATTTATAATATATATATATATTATATATAATATATATATTAATATATAAATGTATTGTTTAAAGTAATATGTATATTATAATTAACATATTGGCAATATATGTATATAATTTAAATATTGTATATACATATTAAACATATATTTAATTATATTAAAATTATAACTATTGTACATGTATATATTAAATAATTATATATATATATATATAATTATATATAATAATTATATAATAATATATATTATATATATATATATTTTGGTGTTGTGGGTGTGGTGTTGGTGGTATTAATGTGTTGGTGTTGTGTGTGGGTGTGGTGTGTGTGTGGGGTGTGTTTATGGGTGTGTTGGTGTGTTTTGTTGTGTGTGTGTGGTTGGTGGGGGTTGTTGTGTGTTGTGGGTGGGTTGTGTTGTTGGTGTTGGTGTTGGTGTGTGGGTGGTGGTGGTGTGGTGTGTGGGGGTTTGGTGGTGTGTGTGTGGTTGTGGTGTGGTGTGGGTGTGGTGGTGTTGGTGTGTTTGGGGTTTTTTTATTATATATATATATAATAATATATTTATAATTATATATTATATATAATATATTATTATATATATATATAATATTATATTTAGTTAACATACTCCCATGTTTTTCAACAAACCACAACACACACAACACCACCCAACCACACATTTACCATACATTAAATAATATATATATATAATTATATATATATTATATATATTTAATATATTATATAATTTAATATATATAATATAATTATATAATTATTATAATCTATATATATATATATTATATATATATATAATATTTGTATGTGTATGGTATAAATATTATATATATATAAATATATAAATATATATTAATATTAATAAATATATTTATATATATATAAATATATATATATATATTATATATTTAAAAACCACCCACAAACCACACGAGGTTAAGTTGGGTGTGTGGAGTATAGAGTACTACAATTTTTTTACACTTCCTTTATAACCAAAATATTTGTTACAGAGGGCCAAAGGGCCTTAATTTGCTTTGCAGGGGGGGGGAAGCTAGGAATATAGATCTTTCAGTAAAAAAACCTAATGGGCATTGGTGAAACCCATTAAATCAAAAATTTGATTTTTATTGGCTTGTTTTCTGGAAAAAAAAACGAGGGCCGCTGTTGTGCCACTCCGGGGTTGGTTTTCCTTTAAATCTAAGGAAATGGACCGAGTAACATATTAACACTGGGCCGCAGACACCACGGCAGACACTTAAATTGACACTTTTGTAAAAATAAAAAAAAAAACGTAGGAAAAAAATTTTTGCAATTTTTTTTTTTAACAAAAAATATTCGTAAGACGTGCAAAAAAAAAGCACACACCATAATAATACGTTATTTTTGCGTACAATATATATTATTATATTTTATATAATTATTATTATATTAATAAATATATATATATATATAAATATATATAATATAATATATTGGTTTTGTGTGTTTGGTGTGTGTTGTGTGTTTTGGGGTGTGGTTGTGTGTGGTGTGTGTTGTGGTGTGTTGGTGTGGGGTGTAAAAAACAATTTTTAAAATTTCAAAATTATCAGTATTAATTGGTTTTTTTTTGTTTTGGTGTGTGTGTTGTGGTATATTATATATAATATAAATATATAAAATAAATTAAAATTATAAATATATTTATATATAAAATTATATATTATATATATAATTTTAAATAAATATATATATTAATATTATATAATTAATATAATAATATATTAAAATAATTAATATTATATATTTATATATATATATATAATAATATATATATATAATATATATATTTATATAATAATTTATATATATATATTATATGTATATTCGAAGACGGGCAAGTAGAGGAGGTTTTACTTTGTAAAATATTGGGAAGATATATACAAAAAAATGTGATAGCAAACCATTCAAAGCTTCCACACGGAAAAAACCGGACAAAAAATACCAGTTAAAAAAAGGTTTTTAGACAGGGCGGATAATTTATCTCCACCCAAAAACTATTTTTACAGCTTACCTTGAGGTTAAACATCTAAAGAAGCTAAGAAATGGGAACGGAAAAAAGGGTTTTTTCAAAAAAATAGAAAGGAACGAATTACGTAAAAAACAATGTAAAATTTTTTGCAGATGATATTGTTTCTCTTCAGTGAAATCTGCCACAAAAAAAAATCGAAAAAAACCCTTTAAAAAAAAATTCGAAAACCAAAAGGAAAGAAAAAAAAAATAACTTGGGTTTGGGGGAAACAAAACAATTTTACAGTTTCCAAATTTAAGGAAATTTTTAAAAAAAAATTTTTAAATTAATTTTAAAAAATTAAATTTTTTTTTTTTTTTTTTTTGTTTTTTTTTTTTTTTTTTTTAAAAAAAAAAAAATATTTTAAAAACGGGGAAAAGTGGGGGGGTTTAAATTTTTTTTAAAAAAAAATTAAAAAAAATTTTTTTTAAAAAAAAAAAAAATTTATAAAATTCGTTTTAAAAGGGAAAAAAAAGGGGGAAAAAAAATTTAAGTTTTAAAAAAAAAGGGGGTTTTTTGACAGGGGGAATTTTTTTCCCAAAAAAAAAAACATTTTTTAAAAAAAAAAAAAAAAAAAAAAAAAAAAAAAAAAAAAAAAAAAAAAAAAAAAAAAAAAAAAAAAAAAAAAAAAAAAAAAAAAAAAAAAAAAAAAAAAAAAAAAAAAAAAAAAAAAAAAAAAAAAAAAAAAAAAAAAAAAAAAAAAAAAAAAAAAAAAAAAAAAAAAAAAAAAAAAAAAAAAAAAAAAAAAAAAAAAAAAAAAAAAAAAAAGGGGGGGGGGGGGGGGGGGGGGGGGGGGGGGGGGGGGGGGGGGGGGGGGGGGGGGGGGGGGGGGGGGGGGGGGGGGGGGGGGGGGGGGGGGGGGGGGGGGGGGGGGGGGGGGGGGGGGGGGGGGGGGGGGGGGGGGTATTATATTATTATATTTTAATATATTATATAATATATATATATAATATATAATTTATATAATATATTATTATATTACAATATATTAAAAAAGATAATATTACTTTAAAATTTTAAATATATACTAAAATAATATATTATTATTTAATATATATATAATAATAGTAATATATTAAAATATTATATATAATATTTTAATATACTTATATAATTATATATATTATTATATATATTAATAAATTTTTATATTTATATATATATAAATTATATAATATATTATAAATTTTTCGAAAGACGGCAAGAGGAGGTTAATACTGTAATATTGAAGATATATACAAAAAAATGTGGATACAACCATTCAAGGCTCCAAGGAAAAAACCGACAAAAACCAGTTAAAAAAAGGTTTTAACAGGCGGATATCTTCCCCAAAATATTTACAAGCTTAAACCCTTTAGGGTAACATCTAAGAAGCTAAAAAATGGAAAAGGAAAAGGTTTTTTCAAAAATAGAAAGAAAAAATTACGTTAAACAATGTATATTTTTTTGAGATTATTGTTTCTCTCAGGGAAATGAAAAAAAAAAATGCCCGCAAAACTATAAACGAATCTGAAAAAAAAATCCTGAAAAACGGGTTAGGAAAAGAACAAAGGAAAAAGACCCCAAGTATGTTTTTAAAAAGCAGAATTTTCATTCGAAACAGATTAAAAGTTCTAGCCCCAAAGTTTTGCCCTAGAAATTTTGGGAAAAATAAAAATACCAAGAAACAAACTCGTACAGAAAACCCAAAATTTTTCGAAGAGGAAAATTAAGCGACGATCAGTCCCCCTTGGGGAGCGGCCCTTCGGCAGAAAAACAGTAGCTGTTTAAAAGCTCCTGCCGTATTTTTTTTTTTAAAAGAAAAAATTTTAAACCCAAAGTATCCTACCGCTTTTTTGACCCATGGATCGAAAAAAAAATGGACTAAACCAAAAATTAAATGGAAGGGAAACTAATAAGTTGGGGGCCAGAGAGGTAGGAAAGGGGTGATTTGGATTAGCTAGAAGATCGGGATTGAGGGCGGACGTTGGGGGGATCAGGAAAAGACCCCAAAGTAGAAGATTTTAAATGGAGCAAAAAAAAAAAAAATGGCAAAGGGGAGGTCCCCCTAAACATCGGAGGAGACAACAGATTTTGAAAAAAATTTTGGGGAAAAAAAGGCCCACGCCCCCCACAAGGGGGATTGACTTTAGGCTGAAAATTTAAAAGAAAGAGATGAAAAAAGAAAGAGATATTGAAAAAGAAAGAAAAAGTGATTTTTGAAAAAAAATGAAATTTATATATATATAAAAAATTATTTTAATATTAAAAAATATATTAAAAAATTTAAAAAAATATAATACCACACACCCCCCCACCACACACAACCCAAAACCCCCACACAAAACCCCACCACACATAAATAATTTTTATATATTTTTATATAATAATTATAAAAAATATTTTATTAAAAAATTATATAAAAGTGTTTTTGGGTTTTGTTTTGGGGGGGTGGGTTTTTGGGGGTTTTGGGGTTTGGGGGGGTGTGGGGGGGGGGTTGGTGTTGTGTTGGTGTGGGGTTTTGGGTGTGTTGGTGGGTGTGTTTTGCTAAAATTTATTTTTTATTAAATTTTATTAGTCTTTTTTAAAAAAAAACCAAAAAAAAAAAAAAAACCTAAATTTTTTTGTCGTTTTTGGTTTCATTTTCCCCCCCAAAGGGAAAAAGGGGAATCCCGGGTTTTTTGGGGCAAAAGCCAGGGGAAAAAAACCCCGCATTTTCCGGAATTTCAAGGGGCGCGGGCCCTGGGATTCCTTTCCCCCCTCTTTTTTGATTTTTCGGGAGTGGGAAAAACCCCTTTTTCCGTGGGCTTTTTTCCCTTTTAAAAAAAAAAAAAACCCCCCCTTTTTTGCTTTTAAAAAAAAAAAAATCGGGGGGAAAAAAGGCGGGAGGGGTACATTGGAGAACCGTGGAGAGTGGATTAGAAAATGTAGGGTTGCATTCATGGTTTTTGTTTTTTTTTTTATGTATAAAATCATTTTTTAAAAAATTCATTTTCAGTAATTATTGTTTTTGTTGTTTGTTATCATTTGTTCATTTATTATTATTGTCATTAACATTAAATCATCATCACCATCATCATCTCATCCATCAACATCACATCCATCATAATCATCACCATCACCCATCATCATCCCATCATCATCATCATCATCAAATCATCCATCATTCATCATCAATTCTCTCATCATCATTCATCATCAATTCATTATTTTTTTTTTAATATCCCTATTATAAATGTTATTTTTTTATTATCATTACCATTATATTCCTGAAATCATTTTCATTATATATCCATCACTATTACTATCACCATCAATCTCATTATCATCATTTTGATTATCATTTTCCATTATCAATTTCATCATTAAATTATTGTTTTATCACTGTATTGCTATCACTACCCTGGTTTAAATGATCCTCCTTCCCACACAAACAATTCACCAGTCCTTTACAATAAAAAAATAAAAAAATAAACTAGAACAAGACACAGAATTACAAAAAAACCCAACAAAAAAATTATCTACTTCTCACTTATCCTCCCCCCCCCCCTTTTTGATAATCCCCCCCCTCCCCCCCAGTTCTTTCCACCATCTGTCTCTCAAGACCCATGAGTCCATCCCTTTCTAGGTTTTTCTGGACAAGCTTTTTTCCCCAGCCGGAAGTTCCCTCAGCGCCTGATTCTTCGTAAGGAGGGTTATGTACGTTTTGCAGGGGACTAATTGAAAACGTGTTTTTTTGTTTGAAAGTCGGTCACTTTTGCGGAAAGTCCAGGTGGGATTTTTGGTTTCATTTGTTGTTTTGAGTTTTGTCAGAGGGTAGAAAGAAACCTGGTGGTGTGTTGGAGAGGAGTGGGTAGTTTTGTTGGGAGGATGAGGGGAAAGGGATAGTGAATGTTTTGGATGTAGGGGGTTGCTTTTGGAGGAAGGTAAATGATTAGGGTTTTGGTTTTTGAGGGGGTGAGTGAACGGTGGGTTTTTTGTTGGAGAAAAAAGATGGGGGTTTTTGGAAAAATGCATATTTGACTTGGGAATAAGATGTGACTGTTTGTTTGGGGAAGCAAGATGGGGATTTTTTTGTTTTGGGGAAAGAAAGATGGGGGAAACTGTTGTTTTGGAGAAAGGAAAGATGGGTGAGTTGTTTGTTTTGGGGGGAAAGGAAAGATGGGGGAGCTGTTTTTTGGGGGGGGGAAAAAATGGGGAAAGAAAAAG
>NW_023639051.1:0-5000 GCF_015228065.2 Penaeus monodon
TGTTTGTGTATTATTAAAATATATAATAATATATATATATATATATATATTTAAAATATATAAATATATATATTAATATATATTATATTAAAACGCATATACACCTGCCACCCAAATATATATTTATACTATATATATTACAATATTTTAATATATAAAAAAATAAATATTATATAATATGTTTTAAAATATAAAATATATTTAAACCACAAAACCACAGACAAAAAACCCACACACACACACACACACAACCCCACACACACACACACCACACACACCCCCAACACCATTATATATTATATATAATATAATATTATAATATATATATATTATTAATTTTATATATCTATCATATATATATATATATCATCCCCATACACAAACAACCCCCACCCTCGGTGTTTTTTTGTTTTTGTATTCAGTACTGATGAACGTAGATATACTATTTGACTTTCAAGATTTAGCCATTTCAATATCGCTTGTTTTGTAATATCATATTAAAAAAAAATTAAAAAATTCAAAGAGGATCTTCTCGGCGACGTTGCCTGGCAGAAACTTCAAAGGGACCACTAAAAGAAGATTTAGATTTGCAAAAAAAAGATTCCTAAAGCGCTGAGACTGATGTTCCCTTGAAGCCTCCTTTATGGAAATGGGGAAGGGGGGAGTGGTAAAAACGTGTTGGTAATTTAGGGGTGGCTGTGGGGGAATATGGGGGGACAGGGTTGGTAAGGGAAGGGGGTTTTCGCCGTTGAATTTCTAGTTTACGGATGATAAAAGCTTAAATGGTTTTGGGTGATTAATGACACCCACAACCATTGATAATAATAGATGATAAGTGGGTAAAATATATATATATATACAAAAATTTGTGTGTGTTAAAAAATATATATATATTATATATAATATATATATTATAATTATATATATATATGTTTATATTATATATATTATATAATGTACGTATGTTAGCTATTCTTATGTATAATGTATTTTAAAACACACATAACCACATATATAACAAAAAAATTATATTATATTATAATAATATTTTTAATTATTTAATATATATATATATAGTATTATTATTAATTTTATATATGTATATATTGTGTTATGTGTTATTTATTATACATAAAAAATTTAAAAATTCATATCCTACTACATAATATATATATAATATATATATAATTTAAAATTTTACATATATAATTTAAAAATACTATATATTATAATTTGTATATATATTATATTAATATTATTATTTATATAAAATTATATTTATATATAATATATAATATAACCCCCAAACAACCACACACCACACCAACAACACACATATTTACACATATATATAATATATATATATATTATATAATATTATATATAATTTTATTTTATATTTATTATTATCATATTATATACACCAAAACTTTTTATGGAACACACACAACCCCAACCCACAACACCACACATACCCACAAAACCCCACACACACACCACACACACCAAAATTTATATAATATATAATATTATTTAAATATATAAAATATATATATATATATGTATGTGTGTGTATGTATATATATACTTATATGTTTAAAATATAGGGGATAAAACGTGCATATCTATCTACCTACCTATCTATCTATCTATCTATCTATCACTATTTATCTATCTATCTTAATATTATATATATATATATATTAAAATATATATATTATATATACATACATGTTGTATTTAATATACTTATACATAAGAAAATACATATACTCTCATATTATAAATTTTATATATATATATATATTATATAATTATATATAATAACATATAATATATATATTGTATAATTATATATTATATATATATATATAATATATATATATATATATATATTATATTATATTTTATATAAACACACACACACACACACAACCCCACACACACACACCACACATATTATACACATATATAATATATATAAATATATTATATTTATAATAATATATAATTATTATATAATATTATATTAATAATTATATACCCACAACTTATATATGTATCACACCATACCACACACACACACACACACCATCACACACACACACCCCCACAAACCAACACACCAATATATTATATATAAAAATATATATATATATATATTATATATATATATATATATGTATGTGTGTGTATGTATATATATACTTATTGTATATATATATGGGTTTATATAGCTGTGCATATCTATCTACCTACCTATCTATCTATCTATCTATCTATCTATCTATTTATCTATCTATCTATATATATATATATATATATATACTATATATATATATATATATATATATACATACATATATATATATATATATATATATATATATATATATATATATATATATATATATATATATATATATATATATATATATATATAATGTTTGTGTGTGTGTGTGTGCTAAGGGAATAATGAAGAGTGTGAGTTTGGATTTGTATCATTGATGATAAAAATTTAAATTCGAAATGGTGGAACAGCACACTTGTAGTCGGTATTTACCCCTATACACTGTATTCCTCGCTTCAAGATTACATACTATACATAGAAGCTAAGAAGGATTTACTGAATATATAAGTTAAAAACCATCCCTTGCAATTACAAGTATTCTTTTCCTTCCCTCTTTACTCTGGAGTCAAGACAAAAACTAAAGAAAAGTACAGACGCATACAACATTCGATCCACGCATGGAAAAGGTTAAACTCAAAGAGGCATAAAAAACGATGATCGTAACAACTTTATAACTTGTTCATAAATCCAAGTTAAAATCGTTGGCTTTGGTTTTCGGGAGAAAAATTATTTTCTTTTCGTTAAGAACTGTGTAAGTGAATTTATGAAAATCTAAATAACGTCTGATTCTGCGGATGTGCTCAGAATAATTTGAGGTGAATGTATCTACTATGTCGCAACGTTCGCTTGCTTAATTTTAATTTCTTTGCTTTCTTTATCATTCATCAATAAAGGTATGCTCATGTTTGAGCAGCCGTGGACCTCTCCACCATCTTTCGCCACTCAACTCGATCTTGCGCTTTTCTTTCCACTTGTACCATCGACAGCCCGCAAATATCTTTGATGTTGTCGCTCAGTCTTGTCTTCAGTTTGCCTCTTCCTCTGTTTCCTATCACCATCCCTGTCAGCAAGTTTTTCTCAATACTTTAACTTCTCATCACATGACCAATAAACTTTAGTTTCCTTTTGTTCAAGATGTCCAACAGCCGGTCTTTACAATTTATTTTTCTCAGCACTTCATCATTCATTTTCTTTTCTGTCCAGTTAATACATAGTACTCGTCTGTAACACCACATTTCAAAACTATTGACCTTTTTCTTGTCTATCTTTTTCAGTACCCAACACTCAGAACCATATGATGCAATTGGGAAAACTAATGAGTTCAATAACCTCAGCTTTGTCCATAAGGTGATGCTTCGATCTTTCCAGATGTTATTGAGAGCAACCATGGCGTTTTCGGCAATGGCAATTCTTCTTTTTATCTCCAGTGAATCATCATATGTATTAGTTAAAACAGCTCCAAGATAAGTGGACTCTTTCACATTTTCCACAACCACTCCATTGATTGTAACATGTTCATCATCATTCATTATCGGTTATCTTCGAATCTTCATGATCTTAGTTTTCTTGGCATTAAGAAACAAACCAGCCTTTTCACTTGCTTCTCTAACTTTCTCTAGTAGTTGTTGTAGTTCAATGATACTGCTGACAATTAAAACTATATCATTGGCTTATCTTAGATTTGATATTTTGTATCCTCCAACATCTACAGTTTCTTCAATTTCTCTAGAGCACCTCTCATAATTGCTTCAGAATATATATTAAAAAGGTGCGGAGACAGAATGCAACCCTGTCGTACTCCTTGGTTGACTTCAAACCATTCTGTTAACCCATAAGTGGTTCTTACAGTTGCTTGTTGTTGGTCATACATGGCTTTTATTAGTTGGATGATGTGTTTTGGAAATTTCATATTGTTCATGTTATTCCAGAGGATATCGTGATCAACAGTATCAAAAGCTTTCGAGTAATCGATGAAACACAGGTATAGGTCTTCCTGATGTTCTCTGTTTTTCTTTATGATCAATTTCAGATTTAGAATCTAGTTTCTGGTACCTTTTCCAGGGCGAAAACCTGCTTGTTCGTCTGCAATTTCTTCTCTTAACTTTAACTTCATTCTTTCAGCAATAATTTTCAACAAAATTTTGCTGCTATGACTTATTAATGCAATTGTCCTGTTACTTTTGCATTGGAGTGCGTCACCTTTTTTAGGTATGGGAGTAAAGACTGATTTTACCCAGTCTTCTGGCCATCTTCTTTCATTCCATATTTTCGTACAAAGTTTGTAGAAGTATTCAACACTTTCGCCAGCATTCTTGATTAGTTCTGCTGTTATTTCATTTATTCCCGGGCTCTTGTTATTCTTTAATTCTTTTATGGCATTTATAACTTCGTCTATCAGTGGCGGTGGATCATCTTCGCTGTCATTGAGTCTAATTAATGTTGTTGTTAGATCTTTATTCTATTTTTATAGGTTGGAACAATATTGATTCCATCTATCTTTGACTTCTTTTCCATCACATATAACAAGTCCATCTTCAGTTTTGATAGTGTCCATTGGAGGTCTAAATTTTCGTGTAATGTTTCGTACTCCTTGGTAAAGTTCTTTAGTTGCCTTATTGACAGAACAGTTTTCAATTCTCTGGCAATGTTCATTTAAAAAATTTTCCTTATCTCGTCGCAATAATCTTTGAATTTTTGTATTTTGTTTTTTGTAAATTACTTTTTCAACTCGATTATTGATACTCTTTGATTTTAGGCATCTTCTTGTTTCAATTTTACTTAGTGTTTCTTCAGCGCTCGGCAGGAGTTCTTTTCCTTCTTCCCACAACTCATTTGGTGTTTCATCATCTTCAGATTGGCTGAATAATTC
>NW_023639052.1:0-2500 GCF_015228065.2 Penaeus monodon
ATTAAAAAAATTTTAAAAATTTTTTAAAATATTATAAATTTTATAATATTTTTAATTTTTAAAAATATATATATATATATCCCCAATTATATAATATATAAATATATATATATATATATATATATTTTATTTTATTATTATATTATATAATTCATTTTACTATTATAATATATATAAAATTATAATATATATATATATATATATATAACATATATATACATATATATTTTATTGTATATGTATATGTTTATATATATATAATTACATATATATATAATTATATATAATATACATATATTATATACATATATATATAAATATATTACAAAAATGCATTTTAAAATGTAATTTATGTGGCTTTTGGTGGCGATGAAAAAAGCGCGCCAAATTAAGTGTGCGTGATTGGCGGGCCCGCAGGGTGGCGCGAGACTCCGGCGCGGTGATTGGCTGCCTGAGTGGGACTGACTGGCGGGAGGCGCGAAACAAGAGGCAGTGCGTGAGCGAGACCTGTGAGTACACCAGTGCGTGTGTGTGGGGTGAAGTGACCGCCCTTCCCGACGTGACCCGTTTTGTCATAAAAATGTGGACTCCAATAAAACCGTGGATTGCTATCTGCTGTCATTTCATATCCCCGCCATCCCCGTGAACACTCGTCAGAGGCTGCTCACCGAACCCAGCAGGACAGGAGTGCAGCATCCTGACACATTGTAAGTTGTGCGATCACTTCGTAAATGGGAACCTGTCTGGGGTGCGTGAGCCCATACTGGGCATCAGAAGAAGAGAGAAGGGAGTAAGGGGGGGTTACGTGACAATTCATTATAATAATATATTATATATATATATATATATATATATTATATATATATAATATAAAACCAAAATATATATGTATATAAAAATATATTTATTTTTTTATATGTATATATTTAATTATTATATACATATATTAAATATATATCAATATATATTATATATTTTTATATATATATATATATATATTATGTATATATATAAATGTATATATGCACATCTATCTCTTTATTTATTGTAATAAAATATATATATATATATATATATATAATTTTATACAAATATTATTACACTAAATTATATACATATAGATTTATATATATATATATTATATATAATAGGATAGCTATAGATATATATATATATATATATTACAGATATATATATATGTATACTATTCTATTATATATAATATCTATATCTATCTATATATCTATATAGTACAAATAATATTATTTTATAAATAAATTAGACCTAATTTCTCTATCTATCTATATACTCTATATATATATATATCATATAATCTATATATATATATATTTACTATCTATTAACGATACATAGTACTATATCGATTTCATATATGTATTACCGTATATATATATCTATATATATCTATCTATAATATATATATATACTCTCTAGATATCTTGTATATTTATTATATTATATAATCTTATATTATATAGATTTTAATACTGATATTCCAATAATATATATTAATATATGATATAGTTATAGTATATATGATATATATTATATATATATATATCTATTATATATACTATATATACACTATATATCTATATATATATATATATATATTATATATGTGGTGGTGTGTGTGGTGTGTGTGTCCATACATATATGATCTCTCTATCTCCTTACTATCATATAATATTTTCTTATATCTATCTACCTATCTTCTACTATACTTACCTGCTATCTTATCTGGCTGATCTATATGTTCCCCTCTTCGCTTTCTCTGCCTCTCCTTCTTCTATCTCAATCTATAAATCTTCTCTACTTCGTCTATCTCTCTCTTACGTATCTATTCTCTCCCTTCTATATCTCTCTTCTTCCTCTCATTTTCTCTCTACTACTCTCTATCTATCTCTATCGCTCTCTCTATCTATATACTATATCTCTTATCTCTATCTCCTATTCCATCTTATATATATTGTCTATTATCCAATACATTGTATATCTCATCCTATCTCTTCCTCGTAGTCTCTATCTCTACCTATATCCTCTATATATACTATATCATCATATCTCTATATCTATATCTACATTATCTCTATATCCTCTAATATATATTTATCTCCTACTCTATATCTCTCTATCTTTATTATCTATATCTCATATCTCTTATATAATCTCTATCTCTACATCTAACTCTATATCATATATATATATTACATAATCTATATATCTTCTCTATCTTCTCTAATCTCTCTCTCTCTCTATCTATATCTCTATCTATATCTCTCTCTCTCTCTATATCTATATATATATCTCTATCTATTGTATCCCTCTTATATCTCTTCTCTCTGTTATATCACATGTTTATAATTTATCATATATTATATATACTACTATATATTTTATCTATATTCTATGTATATTGTATATATATTCTATATATATAATCACATCTCTCTCTATATATATTTTATATATTATATAT
>NW_023639052.1:7500-12420 GCF_015228065.2 Penaeus monodon
GCAGTTGTGGTTACCATTTCCGATGTTGTAGTAACTTCAGTGACTGTTGGGTTCCGGTGTTGTAGAAACTACAGTACTGTAGGTTCGCTGTTGTAGTAAACTACAGTGACTGATGGGTTTCCGGTGTTGTAGCAACTTCAGTGACTGTAGGTTCCGATGTTGTAGTAACTTCAAGTGACTGTAGGTCCCGTGTGTAGTACTTCAGTGACTGTAGGTTCCGGTGTTGTAGTAACTTCAGTGACTGTAGGTTCCGGTGTTGTAGATATTACCGTTGTTGATGCTGTTCTTGGTGTTGTGAATTTAGTTGTTTTTCTGTCGATGTTCATTTATTTCATTGAAATATCCTCCGTTGTTGCTCTAGTTCTGGTGGCGTAAATGCCGTAGTTGTAGGTCTAGTGTGGTAGTATTTGCGTTTATTGTGTGAAAATTTTCCGCGTGGTAGTTACGCCGCTGTCAGTTTTGTGTTGTAGAATTCCTGCTGAAGTTCTGATGTTATTTCTGCTTAACGTAATGTTATAGATGGCAACGTGGATGTTTCTACTATGGTAAACGTTGCTGTACGGTAAAACAGATGATCCTGTTATGGTTGTTGTTGGCGTAGTCGTTTCCCGATGTTGTGCCTACGGTAAATGAGATTCCTGCTGGGCTAGTGTTTGCCATTGTTACCGCTGTTGTGAATTTTCTCTGAAGTTGCAGGATTATTGTTACTGTTGCTGTTTTCTCTTATGAGAGAACCTTACCTTTTATGGCTTTCCATTTTTCCCACGCACGCGCCTCAAAACCATACACACCGGCGCGCGCGCAAAAGGAGCCACAAAACCATACACTAAAAACGTGCACACACACACAAAACACCACACACAAAACCCCCACACAACACACACACACACCCACCCACACACCACACACACCACACACACGCAACACACCACACACCCCACACACACATACACACACACCGCGCACACACAAAACACACACAGACACACACCACACACACACACACACCAAACACACACACACACACAAAACACACACACACAACACACCACACAAATAAAATATATATATATATTTTTAAAATTTTATAAAATATTATATATATATATATATATATATCTGCAACACACACACCCCCACACACAACACACACACACCACACAACACACACACAACACACAACACACCCACACACACACACCACACACACAACAATACAAACACACAGCCCTATACAGATTCATACACACACACCTATATACAGATACACACACACCTACCCACACACACACACACACAAAACACACACACACTCATACACACAAAACACCAACAACGCACCACACACCACACACACAAAAAAAACCCCCACACACCACACACACACAACAACACACAACACACACACACACACCAACACACTAAAATTATATATATATATTATATACATATGTGTTGTGTGTGTGTGTTTTGTTGGTGTGTGTGTGGTGGGTGTGTGTGTGTGTGGGTGGTAAATGCAGTAATGCGATATATAAAAAGAATTAAAATATATTAATATAATATAATATATATATATATATATATATATATATATATATTGTGAGTTATATATGTGTTGTTTGTTGTGTGTGTGTGTTGTGTTTTTGTGTGTGTTGTGTGGTGTCGTGTGGTGGTGTGTGGGGGTTTTATGTGTGGTGTTTGTATGTGCTTGTATGTAATTATGTATATTGTATATTATTTTATATTATATTATAATATTATATATATTATATTATTTATATTTTATATATATTTTGGGGTTTGTTTGTGTACTAACAATATAATAAATGCAAATATATATATATTATATATATAATATATTTTTATATATATCAAAATATTTATTATATATATAATTATAATTATATATAATATATTATTATATGTATTATGTATATATATGTATTTAAAACAATCATAAAAAAAATATAGTAATATACAAAAATAACCATATATTAATATATATAATATTTTTATATATATATATTATATATTTATATATATAAAAATGTATAAAAAATTAAATTCCTTTTATATTTATGTATATATATATATATATATATATAATAAATATATAATATACTAATATATATATATATATATATAATAATATATAAAATATTTACATATGTATAAATACACACACACACAACACACACACACACACCACAAAACATAACTATATAATATTATTTTTATATATATTATTAATTTATATATATATCGTATATACATTTTTTAATAATATATTATATATATAATATATATTATATATATATATATAATTTGTTTAATATATTTTTAAAATCCAACAATTTGTGTGTATAATATATCAGCATAATAAATGTTATTGTACATATATATATCTATATATATTTCACACACACACACACACACACACACACACACACACACACACACCACACCACCACACACACACACACACACACACACACACACACACACAAACACGCACGCACGCGCGCACTCACAAACGATACACACACACTCCACCCCACACACAAAACCCACAAAACCACACACACACAACACACAACACAACGTTTTAAATCAAACCCCGGATACACCTTTGTGGAGCGGGGGGACTTTTTTTGTTTCCCTGTTATGTGTAAAACTTTTAAAGAATTCCCCCCTAAAAGGAAAGGGTGTATATAAAAAAATGATTTTTGGGGCATGGTGTGTATGGTTCAAATTTTTTTTATTATTTTTTCATTATCAATGATGATGAAATGTTTTAAAATCTTCAGTTTTAATGTCATAAAAAAAATATTCCAAAAATCAAAACTAAATTTAGGGGTATTAGTATACATTTTGCTGAAAATTTTGCATAATTAAATTTTTGTTAAAATTTAGTCTCCTGGGTTGGAACAGTGATAGGAGACCCCCGACATGTGGGAGGGGGGGGAACGCATGGGGGCCAACAGGACGAAGGAAACTCGCCCATGGGAAGTAACCCCAGAGGCGGTCAGAGGGTAGCTCGCCAGTTTGGGCCGATTCTCTGACCCAAAGGCAGCTCCAGCTTAACGTGCCGGTGTCATTTTAGGTAAACATTCCTCTATTTTCCCCGGGGTTGAACCAGCACTGCCTGGGCTGACTTGCCCCCCCAGGGGGAAGGTTCCCTTTTCCATGGGGGAAAAAGCGCCGGCCGGTGACTCGAACCCTCGCCCAGAGTGCCGTCGTACACTTTCTCTGAGTTCTAACCATTTGGCCCCCGCGCCCTCATATATTATAATATATATATAAATATATAATAATTATATTTTATTATATATTATATTAAAAATTCTTTTAACGGTAGGGTTTTTTGTCTGAGCCGCCTGGTCACAGCATAATACTTAATTTTATTTTTCATGTTGTGAGCTCTTGGGGTAGTACGTGGTGGGTCCCCAGTTCCTTTCCACGGAGAGTGCCTTTTTCCTTTTTTAGGTAATCTTTTTTCTCTATTTTATCCGGGCTTGGGGCCGCCTGACTTGGTGCTTGGCCCCCAGTGGGAGGTGGGAAGCGGTGAAATTCCTTTCCCAAAGGGGAAAACGCGCCCCGGTGAATCGAACCCCGAACTCAGATTGCCAGTGACTGTTTTAGTTCGACGCTCTAAATTTCGGGCCCCCGCGGCCCCTTTACGATCAGGGGGTTCCATGTTTTCTTGGGATTTGAGCGTGGTTTTCCATTGCCTTCCGCCCGTGTTTTTTTTTTTTTTTTTTTTCTTTCTTTTTCCCAGTCACCATCTCTATTTAAACCGGGCCCCGCTTGGGGTGGCTTATCCCCCAACGGGTAGGCAGGCAATCGGGTGAAGTTCCTTGCCAAGGGGAAAAACGCGCCGGTCGGGCTCAATCCTCGAACTCAATTTCCCCTCGTACGTCTTGGTCCGCGCTTTAACCATTCGGCCCTATATATATTATATATATATATATAATAAATATATATATATATTAATTATATATTTTTTTTTTTTTTTTTTTTTTTTTTTTTTTTTTATAAATACCCCGTCAGATTCTGACTTTCCTGAAACTTAATTGTACTTTTCTGTTGTGATTATCTTGGGTAGTACGTGTAGGGGCTCCAGTTCCCGTCCACGGGGAATCCGGGGTCATCTTTTAGGGTTTATTCCCTCTATTTACCCGGGGTTGAACCAGCACTGCCTTGGGGTGGCTTGCCCACCCAGTGGCTAGTTACGCAAACGAGGGAAGTTCCTTTCCCAAGGGAAAAACGCGCCGGCCGGGGACTCGAACCCTTATCATAGATTTCCGCGTGACAGTCTTATCTCATCTCTAAAACCCCCTCGGCCACTCGCCCCTATATATTATATATATTATTAATATATATATATATATATATATATATATATATTATTTGTGTTTTTTTTTATTTATTTATTTTTTTTTTTTTGGGAAAAAAAGGGCCCCGTCAGATTCTGAACTGACTTCACGCATGTTATTTAAATTTTACTTTCCCTGTTTGAGTCTTTGGGTGAGTACGTGGGGGGCCTCAGTTCCCTTTTCCCCGGGGAATGCCGGTGTCACCCTTTTAGGTAATCTTCTCCTATTTACCCCGGGCCCGGTCCGGCTGAATAATACCAATGGCGCAGTCATCAATTCAAAAAACATCCGTAAAGGGAGAGGGAAACAAGGGGGCTACACCCTGTTTGGCCCAAAGGGTACCCCCTATGGGGAAATGTCAAAAAAAACAAAGTGATGTGGTTGGAATGGATATGGGTTTAAATTAGTTTTAAAATGGGAAGTAAAAAATGTGCACATAGAAAAATGTCTCCATACAAAATGGTTTTGCTGACTGTTCAAAAGTAACAAGCCTGAAATGAGGCAGGGGTTTTTACCACTGTGCCATAATGTGTTTTTTAAAATT
>NW_023639054.1:0-2500 GCF_015228065.2 Penaeus monodon
AAGATGCTCATTCATAATTGCAAGTGCATACTGCTTAAGTATAGCAGGGGGGACACTGTCTTTTTTGGGGGCAATCGTATAATATACACTTAGGTCTGACATTTTCCACGGTGGTACAGAACGTCCATGTAGGTCTTAGTTATGGTAGGTTCAGCTGGCTAAGTGTTTACACGTTACTTGTATCCATGGATTTGAGTATGAATCAGTGTTGTCATGCAAAGTTAGCTCTCTTTCTGTGTTTTAGTTGTCTTTGGAACTCTGTACAATGGAGTCAACACTGATATCTTGAACACACTAGGTGCAATGCATGATAATCTATGACTGACCGTATGTATGACAAGTAAAATAGTCTTGCAATATTGACAATGATACCATGATCTTTGCCAACAAGTGTCCTAAGTGGCTTCAGCCGCTCCCACAGCCTTTTCTTCAGGTTTCTGATGAACTCTGCATCATTGACAATCACACCAAGGTTTTGTATTGATGGCAGAGATTTAGCTCAATGTCATTAATATGAAACCTTGGCAGAGGGATTGCCTTTGGATTAAGAGCCTTGTTTTTTTCAGTCGAGATTATCAAGTCACACTCAATAGCCTTGCTGAGAGTATATCTAGAATCCCTTGCATTCTTTCCTCGGATGAGGATTTAATGCAAAATATCATCGGCATAGTAAATAATGGAGTCATTGCCCTCAAGTGGTATATCGCCTAGTAATCTATGCATTAAGATATTAATAGCATGGGACTAAGTACACCTCCCTGAGGTGACGAGTTCAATACTTTTGTATGATAATGCCCCTGAAGAGAACCTTAGCCGACCGATTCGATAGATACTTTTTAATCCATGTTAACAGTTATGCCTGAATACCAAACTGCTAGTTGCTCAGAATTATTTCTCTATTTGTAATATCAAGGGTAGATTTTTAGATCAAGAAATACGGTTTGCATGCCTGGGTTTGTGTTTGTTAAGTATTCTGCAAACAGTGGTGACTGCTATGTTCCTTGGAGAAACCCATACAGTCTGGGGGATAATTTGGCATTTATGCAATACATATGCCTGTTCAGTATTATCCTCTCAATACTTTGCACAGACAGGAGGTCAAGGAATGGCCTGTATTTGTCAGTATTCGGTTTAGGTATGGGAATGATTAATCTTTTAGTCCAGGAGCTTGGGATGAGTCTATACAGGTGCAAAAGTGGGTTGCCTGGTACCTGAGCAATGTGGCGAAGGACGCTGTAAGAAATCTTTGCCAGGGGCAGTTGCCTTACCTTTCAGAAGGGCATTACTTAGTTCTCACTCGGTTATTTCGGCAAAGTCGGAGGGGTCAATAGCAGCACAGGCTACTGCTATATTAAAGTTCCTATCTATTTTCGACTTGTCGAGTTGATCTTTTTATCCTTTGTGGAAGTGAGTTCAACTGAGAATTCCTGGCCCACTGCTCTAGCAGCATATTAGCCTGTTCTTGTGGACTGTGGAACTGCGGTGTTGTGAGAGCTTTACCTGTCAGCCTATTAATTTTTCTCCATATGTCAGCCACAGAAGTTTGACTATTGATACTTTGCAGGAATTGTTCCCAGTGTTTGCTACGAATCTGAATTTTTTGGTTCTCTGAATTTCTTGTTGGCTTTAAGAAACTGCAGAAGATTATCTGTCGTCTTACTATCTTTCTAATAATTAGCAAGCTCCTGGGCCCGTTTATGTTCCTTGGCCAGAATAGGGTCATTGATCCACCTGTTATAGTAGTCAGTGACAACTTTGATTAAATCCTGAGAGAATTTTTTAACAGTTGTTATTTCATAACTGTTGTTATTTCACAGACCGAGACTCGAACTCATGTCACTCCAGGTATCACACACACACACACACACACACACACACAAGTGTGTACAAATATAAATAAATATATATATATATATATATATATATATATATATATATATATATATGAATACATATATATTTATATATACCTATAAATGTGTGTGTGTGTATATATGTATATATATATTCATATATACCTATCTATCTATCTATCTATATATATAACACTCACTGACCAGGACTCGAACCCTTGCTACTCCAAGTATGACCAGAGTGACCAGTACTAACCAACTATACCAAACATCCCCATTAAAAGGAGTGTGCAATTAGGATCTAACTAACTCCATAGACATTTCTCATACTAGAGTAATTACAAGGTTTTACACTCCCTGTGGTCACACGGCAAAAATTGATTTAGCAATCTGAAAGTATGTGTTTTTGAAAGTGGGTTGTGTAGTATGGTTGTTTAGTACTGGTGAATTTTGTCATACCTGTAGTGACAATGGTTCTAGTCCCGGTCAGTGAGGGTTGTTGTTTATTGATATCAATGAAAAACTGCATTAATTCATCTCTCATATATATATATATATATATACATACATATATATATATATATATATATATATATATATATATATATATATATATATATATATATATACATATATATAAAAACATA
>NW_023639054.1:5000-10000 GCF_015228065.2 Penaeus monodon
GATGACCTGGGCATGTGTTAACATGAAGGGACCTGGGCAAACATGACGCAACTGGTTGTGAGCGGAGGAACAAGCTGAGAGACGGAGTTGGGTGCTGCTCCTGTGAAGACCTCGTGTGTGCCCTTGTGACCTGATAAATTTTGTGTTGCCTTGTTATAAGCTGTATCGTGCAGTGTGACCTTCCGGTTTCCCCCCTGTATTGTGCCTATAGGAAAGTGTACGGGTAAATAACTTGTGTAAATAAAGGAAAGACTGTCATTTTGTGTTTATTTCGTGCCCTGCCTCTCCAGGTGGCGTTTCCCCTCGTGGTGTTCTGGGGACGCTGTGGTGCTCGGTGCCTCTTGGAGCTGTTCAGTGTTCACGACCCTGTGGATAGTATGCTGTCTGCTTAGCCTGCCTTTTGTTGGTGGCAGAGAGACGGGGCAGCCGGCGTAACAAATGGTGTCAGGAGAGGGATTTGTGATATTTGATCAGTGAGACGCGCTGATTTATCATGTCGTCCAAAGATGGCAGCAGCCATGAGGGAGAGGAGACTATGACTGAGGCAGGCACGAGTGAGGTGAAGCCGAGCCAGATGGACCTGATCACTGCCATGCTGGCCGGTATGAGGGAGAAAATGGCACAAAGGGCAGAAGAGCAGGCACAGAAGGCACACAAGCAGGAGCACCATCTCGTCGAGATGCAGGCAAGGAAGGCAGAGGAACAGTTCTGCCAACTTGTTGAGGTGCTACTGAGCAATCTTGCATCTGTGAAGATGGAAACTCAGCAGTACACCGACAAGGCCTACAACAGCGTGAAGAGTGAACTGATGGAGGAGGTGCAGACTTTGAAGGGCGAGGTTCAGGGCCTGAGGGAAGTGAAGTGAAGGAGGAAAGGCGGCGTCACGAGGTAGTAACGTTGTAAGCAGAGAAGGCAGACGAGGTTCTGGCAACAGATGCCAGAGTGTCAGATTTACTGGGGTCTGCCTGGGGTCCGTGGCAGGAAACCCCCGGGCCTCGCAGCGTCGTGTCGCAGCCAGTGGTCACTGCAGAAGGCTGGGGACCCATCGAAACCGCTCCCTTGGATATAGGTGGTGGCAAACTCGGACCCGTCAACCCGCCTCGTTGCCTCCCTCACGCCCTTCCTCCCCCCCGGGCGTGTTAGTTCGTCACGGCACGCGTTCTCCACCCTGCAGCCCCTCGGCCTCCATACATTCTGTGAAGCGTAAGCCAGCTGAGTACGACGGGAAGGTGGCCTGGGAGGCATATGTCGATCAATTTGAAATGCTGGCATCTGCCCAGGGCTGGAGCCAGGAAGAGAAGGCCCTGCAGCTGGTAACAGCGTTAAGGGGCCCCGCGGTGGAAGTGTTGGGGCATCTGCCGGCATCCCAATATGCCTCTTACACCAGCGTGGCGGAGGCTTTGAAACGCCGTTTCGGGCACCACCACCAGGCCGAGGTATATCGGGCCCGCTTGAAGAAGCGGACTCATGAGCATGGCGAGACACTGTCCCAGCTGGCGCAGGATGTGGAGGCACTGGTAAGGAGGTCGTACCCTGCAGCTGCAGAAAAGATGATCGTGGTCCTGGCCCGCGATTTCCTTGTTGACGCTTTGCAGGACCAGCAGCTGCAAATCTACGTAAAGCAGGCACACACTGAGGACCTGCAGGTGGCGCTGGCGAGGGCCTTGGAGTTCGAGGCCTTCCTGAAGGCAACCAGTGGCCAAGGGCCAGCTGCTCAGTCCCGCCATGGCCTCTGGGGCCGGAAGGCTAAAGTGGAGAAGGTAGCATTGAGGAAGGTGAGCCCGAGCACTTTCCAAGGCTTGTGTTGGGGCTGCGGTGAGGAAGAGCACAGACTTAGTCGGTGTCGGAGGGAGCGGAGAACACGTCCTCTCAACCGGATGGATTCTGATGCCTTCCAGCAGTGCTGCAAGGACTGTGGCAAGTATGGTCACCATCCGAGTGCATGTCCTAAGGCTAAGGAAGTGGTACAGGCGGAAAACTCGGACAGGCTGGAGAAAGGGGCCGAAACCCAGCCGTCCTCGGTTCCCGGGCCCCGACTTGGGTAGCTGCCGTCGAACCAGCACGATGCAGGTGGAGGGCTCAATAGATGGGAAGCCATGCCGCCTGACAGTGGACACTGGGGCTGAGAAGACCCTAGTGCGGCCTGATATGTTGGCCACTATGCGACTTCCGATGCACCACGGGTGGGGCATTGTGTGCAGCTCAAGGGCCAGTGGAGGTTCGTATTGGCGTGGCAGCACGGTGCAGCGGCTGCCGGTGTATGTGGCCGATCTGGACGAGCACTGCTTGCTGCTGGGCCTTGACCACCTGACGCAGAGTAAGGCGTGTGTCGCTCTTGGACGGAAGCTGGTGATGGTGCACGGTGAGGATGATGCCCTTGCTTCCAGAGGTTGGCTGTGCAGAGGTAGTTACGGCTGGCGACTGCACCTTGCCCCCAGGACAGAGTCTAGAATCCGGTGTCGACTGTCAAGAGTGATGCGTGGAGTAGAGGGCCTCGTGGAGCCCATTCAAAACCTGCAGCTGGCTGATGGCGTAGCAGTTGGGCTGAGCCTTGTTGGACCAGGGAGGGGTTAGTTACAGTGTTTGGTAGCTAACTTCTCGATAAGGCCCAGAAGGTGCCAGCTAGTGCAAAGCTGTGAAATTGTGAGCATCCAGAAGAGTCGTCGGGGAACAAGGACTTGGTTGGTGTAGGGCTGTTGCCTGACTTCCTCGAGGACTTGGCGCACCGGAGCGCCGCTAACCTGGCGAGGTGCACCGACGAGTGCGTGGCAAGCTCAGGTAGCCGGCCATGCCATGAAGGAGACCTATGACCGGCGCATGAGGGAAGTGAGGTACAACATAGGTGACAGAGTGTGTGCTGCATAACCGCGTCGAAGCGAGGGCTCTCGCCGAAGCTTCAGAGCCCCTGGGAAGGGCCATACACAGTGGTAGCGGCCCTCTCTGATGTCACCTATCGAATTCGCAGAGGGCGAAAACGACCGTCTGTTGTCCACGTGGACTGGCTGTGGCGTTACCATGGGCCAGGAAGCTACTCCTGGGGCCATGGTGAAAAAGAAGATGACGTTAGCCCCAGTAACGGCGATGAGGACGTGGCAGACGCTGATCGAGATGAGGACGAACATTTGGACGGTGAGGGCGATGCAACAGACGTCAATGGTGACCATGAGCCAGGTCTTGGGGCAGAAGATACCCCTCTGGGTGCCACTGCCAATCTACCGCCGCCCACACCTCCTCCAGAGCGACCCCAGCGAGAGCAAAGAAAGCCGCGCTGGATTGAAAGATTTTTGTGTTTCTGAGAACTGATTTTCAATTACGGTTACTTTTGTTTGAAAGAATTTTGTTAGTTCCTGAGGACTAATTTTATTTAAATTTTCTGTAGTTTGTTTCAGGTTTAGGTATGTCAGAGCAGACGGGTCGTCTGCTTGATAGGGGGGGATAGTGCTACGCCAGTGGTCTTTGTCTTTGTGCGAACATGTGTTAACACGAAAAGGATGACCAGGGCATGTGTTAACATGAAGGGACCTGGGCAAACATGACGCAACTGGCTGTGAGCGGAGGAACAAGCCGAGAGACGGAGTTGGGTGCTGCTCCTGTGAAGACCTCGTGTGTGCCCTTGTGACCTGATAAATTTTGTGTTGCCCTGTTATAAGCTGTATCGTGCAGTGTGACCTTCCGGTTTCCCCCCTGTATTGTGCCTAGAGAAAAGTGTACGGGTAAATAACTTGTGTAAATAAAGGAAAGACTGTCATTTTGTGTTTATTTCATGCCCTGCCTCTCCAGGTGGCGTTTCCCCTCGTGGTGTTCTGGGACGCTGTGGTGTTCGGTGCCTCTTGGAGCTGTTCAGTGTTCACGACCCTGTGGATAGCACGCCGTCTGCCTAGCCTGCCTTTTGTTGGTGGCAGAGAGACGAGGCGGTCGGCGTAACAATATGTTAAAGAGGTGCGGAGACAGAATGCAACCCTGTCGCACTCCTTGTTTGACTTCGAACCATTTTGTTAACCCATAAGTGGTTCTTACAGTTGCTTGTTGTTGGTCATACATGGCTTTTATTAGTTGGATGATGTGTTTTGGAAACTTCATATCGTTCATGTTATTCCAGAGGATATCGTGATCAACAGTATCAAAAGCTTTCAAGTAATCGATGAAACACAGGTATAGGTCTTTTTGATGTTCTCTGTTTTTCTCTATGATCAATTTTAGATTTAGAATCTGGTTTCTGGTACCTTTTCCAGGGCGAAAACCTGCTTGTTCGTCTGCAATTTCCTCTCTTAACTTCAACTTCATTCTTTCAGCAATAATTTTCAACAAAATTTTGCTGCTGTGACTTATTAATGCAATTGTCCTGTTATTGTTGCATTGGAGTGCGTCACCTTTTTTTAGGTATGGGAGTAAAGACTGATTTTACCCAGTCTTCTGGCCATCTTCTTTTATTCCATATTTTTGTACAAAGTTTGTAGTAGAAGTATTCAACACTTTCGCCAGCATCTTGATTAGTTCTGCTGTTATTTCATCTATTCCCGGGCTCTTGTTATTCTTTAGTTTTTTTATGGCTTTTATTACTTCGTCTAGCAGTGGCGGTGGTTCATCTTCGCTGTCATTGAGTCTAATTAATGTTGTTGTAAGATCTTTATTCTTTTTGTATAGGTTGGAACAATATTGATTACATCTATCTTTGACTTCTTTTCCATCACATAAAACAAGTCCATCTTCAGTTTTGATAGTGGTCCATTGTAGGGTTTAAATTTTCGTGTGATGTTTCGTACTCCTTGGTAGAGTTCTTTAGTTGTCTTATTGATAGAACAGTTTTCAATTCTCTGGCAATGTTCATTTAAATATTTTTCCTTATCTTGTCACAATAATCTTTGAATTTTTGTATTTTGTTTTTTGTAAATTACTTTTTCAACTGGATTATTGATACCCTTTGATTTTAGGCATCTTCTTGTTTCAATTTCACTTAGTGTTTTTTCAGATATCCAGGGGGAATTTTTCTTTTTCTTTTT
>NW_023639055.1:0-5000 GCF_015228065.2 Penaeus monodon
AACATACTATAGTCATATAATATATAATAATACTATTATATATCATAAAACCCACAAATATATAATAAGTATATAACACTACTAATAATATATATAGAGAGAGAGATAGATAGATAGTTGATATAGATATAGATATATTCCCATACTCAAAATAGAAAAAAGGAGGAGACATCGAAAAATTAAGACAGCGAGAAACAGAAGATGTAAAGAGAGAAAGTTGGAAATAAATAACAAATGATAAGTAATGATAAGTTTCGTAGCCACGGCCAGCCAACTTCCGAAGCTAATGCTCTTAGGGTATCGCGAGCGCTCGACTAAAATTAAACCTCTTGCGCAAGTTTTCAGGTAAAGAGAAACAAACAAACAAGTTAAGAGAAACAAGCAGGCAGGCAGTTGCTTTAATACCTTCTATCTATCTCTCCCCCCTCTCTCTATATCTATCTATCTATCTTCAGTCTCCCTCTCTCTCTTTTTGGATTCTGTGTCTTTCAGTTTTCTTTCTTCTTCATACTTACTTGAAAAGTTTTACATGTTAGGACCGATGGAAGAAAGAGAAAGGCGATAGAGAAATATAAGAAAAGAAAGGAAAAAAGAGAATAAGAATATCTGTTAATGGAGCGCAAAAGGATCGGATTTGAAGGCATAATATAGCGAGAGAAGAAGGGTGTGTGAAGTAGATTGCATTAAGTGTGTGGATAGTGTGAGGAAGGTAAGATAAGGGGGGATATCCGAAAGAGATAATGGAAAGTGATTTTTTCTTCTTTTTTTTTCGCCTAGCTGGTTCCTTCTTATTTTCCCTGCTCACAAACTCAACTTTCGCCTCTGATCTTCCCTCCTCCCACACCCCTTCTCACCCTTCCCGGAAACTGCTATAAGAGTCAGGCAGGAAAAGTGGTTGGAATGGTGTGAGTCCTTTGACCACCGAACCACCCATACAGAGCTGTGGCAATGGGTCAGGCGAGCTACTAGCCGCTCAGCACGACCCTCAAGCAAAGCAAACAAAGTGGTGCAGGAGTTCTCTGCGAGAACAAGCAGCAACAGTCTGCCGCTGAACTGAGGGCAAAGCAAACAACGCCTACAACCAAGCGACTTACTCATATCAGAGAGAGGGCAGCCAAACCTGATAACTCAGATGTTATCTTCTCTCTGAGGAACTAAGACAAACCTACAAAAACAGTTCTTCCACAGCCCCAGGCTCTAATGGGATCTCGTAACCCATCATTTCCAAGGACAGCAGGTGAGCTTGCATTCCTGCAACTCATCAACAAGTCCTGGGAAACTTCCACTCTACTCCAGAGCTGGAAGAGGGCCATCATAGTTCCCATCCCAAAACCAAAGGAGCCAGGGAAGTACCGCCCCATCTCTCTCCTCAGCTGTCTGGGCAAGACGGCCGAGAGAATGGTACTAAACCGACTCCAATGGAAAATGGGACCCCACATGAACACCTCCATGGGTTCACAAGAGCCATGAGCACAGCACACAGCATAGCCACGCTCTTAAGCACATCAGCACTGTCATTCTGTGGTAGTATTCCTAGACCTGGAGAAGGCTTTTGAATTAGCAAGTCCTCTTGCTATTCAGGAGACCCTGATCCAGAAGGGAATCAGAGGAAAGCTCCTGATAGTGACTATTTCAGGATACAGAACAGCCAAAGTCAGATTTCTAAGGTCACCTATCACAGCATATGCCACCCGAAAATGGAACATCTCAGGGTGGGGTCCTCAGTCCAGCCCTTTTCAACACCCTAATGTCCTGCATCCTCAACATATGGGGTGTAAGATCATCTCCTATGCAGACGACCTTGCAGTCATCTTCACTGGAGCACACTGCCTAAGTAAAGCCCAGCGCTATCTGGACCTTGTACCTGAGTAGTACTATAGGACAGGATTAAAGATATCTGCAGCCAAATCCAAAGCCATGGCTCTGAGACTTAATGTTCAAGGCACAAGTCTGAGAGTCCAGGGAATGGACTTATAATGGTTTGATTGATTGATTTTAAATACATCTGCCGTGTCAACAGCTAAGGTCATTAGTGGTGAATACCTTGTTAGACAGAATATTAAAATATTAAAAAAATAAAAATCTATCAATAAATATCTTACAACGACAATAAATCTACCAAAATCAAAGCATAAACATTATGCTCTAAGTATAAAATTATTGCATAAATATTATGCAAAATTAAATTTCATTGAAAATATTAGTCTCCCTAATGAAACTAATAAGACTCCCCCAATACATTTTTCAGTGTGTATTGGGGAAGACATTTACATATGTCTTTGGTCTGAGAATGTTGCACATCTTTCCACTACATGTGCAGCTGTTAATGGCTCTTGGCATCCCTCGCAAAGTGCTTCACTTTTAGCCATCATTGGCCCATGAGTCAGTCTTGTGTGCCCGATTCTTAGTCTTGTTATTACAACTACTTTTTGGTTGGGATGGATGCTGGTTACCCAGCTGCCAAGGACATCTCTAATCTCTCGCAGTTTGTTTCTAGAGGTATGACTCCATTATTCCTTCCATTTATTGCGAAGACAACTCCTGATGCTGGGTTTCAGGATGGTGTGTGGGAGAGGAAAACGAGCATCACAGGGCTGAGTGGCAGCTGCCTTGGCCTTCCAATCAGCTCGCTCATTCCCACTTATACCAATATGCACTGGCACCCAACACAGTTATCTTTTTACATGTTGACATCAGTGCAAGCCAATCTTGAATCTCCCTCACTACTGGATGTGATGAGTTTAAGCTCTTGATTGCTTACAAGACACTACAAGAGTCACAATATATCCCAATAGAATGGTTCGTAAGATCTCTAGTCATCTTAACTGCTGCAAGGATGCCATGTAACTCTGCAGTGAAGATCGAGGCTGCTAGAGAAAGACTGTCAGATGCAGTCTTCCTTCTGCTCACTGCTGCAAAGCCCACACTTTTTTTCATTTTTTCGAACCATCTGTATATATTACATCTGATCTTTGATACTTAGAAATGTACTGAAGAAATCTCTCTCTGACTTCTGCTTCAGATCTCTCCCCTTTCCCAATTCCGACCAAATCCGGCTCGACTTGATTAGTCCAAGGAGGGAATTGGGGAATTCCAACAGCCAGAACTTTAGTGAGATTTAAATTAAGATCATCCACAAGATTCCTCATTCTCCTTCCATAGGATCGGCTATCCTCAGGGGGTTAAAACCAATCTGGATGTAGGAGATCCTGGAATTCTTTGTAGTTTTTTGTAGTAAATCAGGTTCATGTAGTCCCGGTGTAGTGAAAGAGGTGGTTCTCCACTCTCAGCATACAGGACTCCACCTGAAAGCCCAGTACAGATTCTGAGAGCTTCATTATGAACCGAGTCCACATCCGGAGAACAGTGGGAGTTGCATCCATAGTCAAGCTTACTAGGAATAGGTGCTCGGCAAAGACGCAGAATCGTTCTGCCGCAGTCCTACTGAAGAATGACAGTGGGTGTCATTCCTGTTCAGCCCGAAGAGTGGAGAATCGGGCAGTGTAAGATGCTCCAGAGGCCATGGATTTAGCTAGCTCATTAGCAACATCTTTTTTGTCTGTGATGATTATGCCATCTATCTTCAAAGCAGGTTGCGACATTGATGTGCTCTTTCCAGCGATCTTACGCACCTTGTCCCATAACCATGCTAAGGAGGGGGGGGGGGGGGCGTTGTTTCAACTGCCTTAATGCAGCTTTTCTTGCTCTGACAGCTTGTTGGCATTCATCAGACCACCATGGTACCGGAGGTCAACGGTACTGCCCGCTACTTTTGGGAATGGATGCTTCTGCTGCAAGGTGAATTCATGATGTGAAGTGATTAACAGTATCTTGAACACACAGGAAATCATTCACAGATCTTTGCAATACTGCAGTTGATCTAAAAAGATTCCAGTCCGCATGTTCAAGTCGCCATCTCTGCGCTCCATTGGCTGGAATACCATTTACCTCCTGCAAAAGTATTGGAAAATGGTCGCTTCGTTGTAAATCCTCCATGACCTGCCAAGTGAAATTCATTGTGAATCAGGTGAGCCCATTGACAGGTCTATATTGGAGAATGTCTCAGTTTGAATTTGGAAATGTGTGGGAGTGTCACTGATCAGTAAAACTGCATCTACTCTTAAGAACAAGGACTCCAAGGCTCTTCCTCGAGGGTTGCACAAAGTGTCTCCCCAGAGGTGATGCCGACCATTGAAATCTCCCAAGAGCAGAAATGGATATGGCAACATATATAGATATGTATTTATATGTGCAAACACACACACACACACACACACACACACACACACACACACACACACACACACACACACACACACACACACACACACACAGAGGCGCGCGTGTGCGCGTGACAAATGTGTATATATATTTATATGTATATATACATACATATATAGATATATATGCATATTTATATGCACACACACACACACACACAGACACACACACACACACATCATACATATATATATATAATATATATATATATATATATATATTTTATCTATTAATATATATACATATGTATATATATACATATACATACATACATATATATATAGATAGATAGATAGATAGATTGATTGATATAGATACAGATATAGATAGTCATCTATGTTGAGATTATGTGGAAGAAGGTAGATAGATGCAACAGTGTAAGGTGTCAAGCCTAGTCTCACAGCCTTCACCTGCAGTGTTGTCTGCAGGTGGATGGCCTGGAAGGGAATATCCTGACGTACCATTACTGCTACTCCTCCATGAGGTCCATTATTAAAGGTCCCATAATGGGCTCAGGAAAATTGGATGACTTTCCCTGGTCATAATATCTTGTAGGCATGCACAAACTGGGTTACATGAAGTTATCAGATGTTGCAGTTCTTCCCATTTTGCATGAATTCCCTGACAGTTCCATTGGATTAAGGTATTCAGTTCTTTAAACTACCTCTTCATAAGGTCTTCAAGGCAGCACCTGTGGTCAAGGTTTGTCCTACACCTTT
>NW_023639056.1:0-2500 GCF_015228065.2 Penaeus monodon
TGGGAAGGGGGACCCAATGGCACAGTTTTTAAACGATCAACGGTTAGCTGTGGCGAAGAACTTTCCTGATCCAGCCGGTGTGCCTCACCTCAAAACCCTGTTTCTGGCACTCGCCACTGATTCTGAACTTCTTCAGGCATAGGTGTGAAAATGTCGTGGGAAGACATTTCTGTTTCAAAGACCTAGATGCCCGATTTTTTTCTTGTTATTTTTTTTTTAAATTTTTTTCCATGCTTTTTTTTTAATCTTTTTGCATGTATCGTATGTGTATTATATAAATTTAAGGACGGGTTTACTTACATCTATGTATCCCAGGGAACCGTTTAGGATTGGTATTTTTTAAACCTTTGTACTCTTTTGCGGACTGGCGAAAACAAGACTTCCAACACCTGTACGTTTTAAAAAACTTTTGGGAAAAATTCGGAGGGGATACACGAAAAAAAAACAAAAAGCCCGCTAAGAATGTACTTACATTTTTTCTTTTAGTTAATAATACCCACCCCATTCACACAATCCCGCATCCTGTATGCATGCCCTAGTTCATGCAACTGATATTTTTCCCCAAGTGGATATAAATCTTAAAAACCTTGTCGTTCCTTTAGTGTTACATCTCAATGACTTAGCTTTTACGCTGACACACTTATCTGAATGTATAACAGATGATTGTTATTTATTTGTTTATATTCTGACGCTTGCTTGCAGATAGCAACATGGCGATAAAACTACGTGCAAATTGGCAGGCAGATGCATGGAGACGATGAGGGACAAAAAAGAGACATACATTTATAGCGCTGTATGAAAAATAAAATAATCATAAACTTGAATTCCCAATATGCTAAAACTTTTTTTAAACCCGAACAGCAAAAATCCCATTCTAGGGTTTCATATCACCCTCGTCTTAAAAAATGTGGGCTTAAATATCTTTTTTTTCTTTTGTTCACTTCTTGTTGTTTTTGTGCCTGGAGTACGGACTAAAACCCCAAAAAGGGTAAGATCTCAAAAAAGATTTAAATTTCTCGTGCTTAAAAAAGGGGCCTGCTTTAAATGATTAAGCGGCGTATGGGTGGGGGAGGGAGGGAAAGGGGCGCAGCACGGGGGTGGGGGAGCGTGGGCGTGGAGTTCCGTTATCCTGTTCGGACGAACTCGTTTTGTCAGGCATCGCTCGCAGGCAATTGCGTCGGGTTTAAAAAATATTCCTTGTCGGAAAAATTTTTGGCGACTAGACCCGAGAAAGGTTTTCGGTGCCGAAAAGAAAAAATTTCGAATTGTTATTTGGGCTAGGAAAATTCTTTAAATAAGGGGGGTTTAAAGAAAAACACGAAAATGCCAAATGAAAAGGGGATAGGACTGTGTACATCCTGTGCCCGATGGCCTCACTTTGACAGCGTATCTAAATCAGTTCTCGTTAAAAATAAATGCCTCTGATAAAAGCATTATTCCCTAACCAAAGAAATGTCTATACGGGAAAAAAGAAAGAAATACACAAAACCCACTCCCCTTTTTTTTGTTTCATCCTAAACAATGTGAAAAATTACGAACACTGTTTACGTTTTGGCACACTCAAACTGAGCTCACGCTGCGCACTCCATTGACGAAAGTTTCCCGTGTTAGTGCCCTTGCTGCTGTGCCGGGGAAATTTGGGCCGGGATCTAGTCTCGAGAAGACTTTCTGCTCGCCGTGGGGAAAAGGAATCACGGTGCTTTTTTTCTGTTTAATTCCCTTTTTTTTGGACTGCTGTACTCTGGTTTAATTGAGTGGGGGTAGAAGCCAAAAGGTTTTGGAGATTTTTTACAAGGTTAGTACAGTTTGATTTAAAATGTAAATGTATTTGAGGGTTTTTTTCATTCTTCATGGATAATGATTTTTTTGGTTTTTTCCCATTACGTTTTTGAGAGACCGTCCAAAATTCCATGCGGTTCTTGCATCGGCCAACATGAGAAAAATCCAAAACATTGTTTTTTGTTGTTATTTGGGAGTTACTTGTTTGGGGTCAAAGGCTCAGGGGCACGTCCCCGCCCGCTACCGTCCCCAAACAAACTCACACTGTAAGCGACCCTCCCTGATTAACAAACAAAACAAGAGACTTTCGAAATGCCTCACACCCAAGGTTCGACACCAGTAGAAGGGCGGCGAGGGTGGTGCTCCTCCTCGGCCAAAGAGGGGGACCTGCAACCCCGACGTATTTTGTCCCCCCAAAACAGGTCAAGTTCACACGAGGGGGAAAAGTCGGGGGTGACTCTCTCCCCCCATGAGGGACTTCCGAATCTGCGTGTCTTAAAAGCGAGAAAATTTTGGACCACCCAAATCCAGGGGTTCGTTTCCCTCGCCCACCCGTGCGCGAGCGACTTTCTCACGCTGGGAACTGACCGTCGATGCGTTTGGCCGACGTCAGGACGAGGTTGACAATGGGCCTGGGAAGCGTCCGTGGGGTTCCCCGTTCACTTATCAAGGCTTCCCCCCACTGGGATAGCCTGGGACGTTTAAAGGGTTTGAAGGTCGG
>NW_023639056.1:7500-10000 GCF_015228065.2 Penaeus monodon
ATATTATATATATATAATATTATATATACATACATATATATATATTATATATATATATATATTATATTATTCATACATACTACATCATATACATATATATTTATATTAAAATATTATATATTAATAATATATAATAATAATTATATATATTTAATATATATTAACCGATTGATTTATGGGGTAAATTTTATATGGGATAACTATTTATTACTATCGGGCTACTTTTATTTTTTTGGTAATGAAATTAGCTTTTGTGTAAAGTATAATCATTGTAACAAAGATATTATACAATCTGATTTTCTCATGATTTTTTTTTTGCCAGAAAATTTTCTAACATTTGTTTCTTTTTCAGCTGAATGACTGACTGCATTTTGAACAAGAAAATCAAGATTATTTGTGAAAAACTGTAGTTACATTTAAGTGTATATAGCGTGATACTTCCTTAAAGAGGGTTCAACAGCACTTTTCTATTAATAAATTTTTATGTTACATATTAAGTGTATATACGTGATCTTCCCTTAAAAAGGGTTACAACAGCCTAGGTCCTAGTTTTTTCATGGTCCCCCTATTGTTAGTAAACCCTTTTGCAAAAAGGTGTCTTTACTCCTTTTTTTTGGAAAAATTCTTCTTTAAATTTTTGACCGGTTTTTTTTATTTATCATTTATAAAAGGGTTTAATGAGAATGAAAATCTTCACATACAAAAAATTACATCTCTTTTATTGTGAAGATATTCATTCTCATTCTACCTTTTATACATACATACATACTACTACATATTATATTATATATAATATTATTTATATAAATATATAATAATATTTTTTTTTTTTTTTTTTTTTTTTTTTTTTTTTTTTTTTTTTTTTTTTTTTTTTTCTTCTCTCCCCTCTCTCCCTCTCTCTCTCAATGCTCTGTCCTACAAGGACGTTGGCGATCATGGTTTCCATGACTTTTCTTGCAATTTAGAGCGGGGGTTTGCCGTTGCCTTCCGCCCGGTGTTTTTACGAGTCACCATCTCTATTTACCCGGGTTTTGGGACCCCGGGCCGACTTGGGGGGCTTGCCCCCCAGCGGCTGGGAGGCAAATCGAGGTGAAGTTTTCCCTTTCCAAAAAGGGACAAAAGGGCCCGGGCCCGGGGATTCAGCCCTCGAAATCAGATTGCCCTCGTGACAGTCTTGATCCGATGCCCAAGCCTCGCCACTGCACCCATATATATATATATATTAAAATATATAATTTTTTTATAATAAAATATTATATTAAATTAGATTAATAGATTTTATGCAAACACCACACAACACCACACACAAATATATATAATATATTATTTATATAAATATATATTATAATTTATATAAATATTTTATAAAAATATATAATATTATATATTTTTTTATAATATGTATATTAAAATTGTATATATATACAAAATATATATAAAATATATATATATTATATATATAGTTTTTTTATAATATATATATATGCAACACACACACCAAAAATTATTTAAAATATATAATATATTTTATTTATATTATATATTATATATAATTATATATATTGCAACACACACACAACAAATAATATTTATAATATATTATAATTATATATATATTTATATGCATATATATGTGTGTGTGTGATGTGTGTGGGTGTGGTGTGTGTGGGGTGTGTGTTGTTGTGTGTGTGTGTGTGTTGGGGCATTGGGGTTTTGTGTGTGTATTGTTATTTAATATATATATTTATATTATATATATTATATAATAAATATTATATATGTGTGTTGTGTGGTTTGGGGGTGGTGTATGTGTGTTTTGTGTGTGTGTGTTGTGTGTGTGTGGGGGTGTGTGTGTGGTGTGGTGTGGTTTGTGTGTGTGTGTGTGGTGTGTATGTGTGTGTTGTTGTTGTGTGTGTTGTATGTTTTGGGGATATTAATATTTTTTATTTATATTTAGATTGATAGATAGTAGATATAGATAAAATAATAGATGAAGATAGAATAATGGGGGATACGATAAATTAGATTGATAGATAATAATACAAAAAATAATAAAAATAATGATCGAGAGAGATACAAAAAGAGGATAACGCGAAGAGAGGACGAGAGTGATAGTGGGGGATAGTAGACAAAAGGGGGAGAAGGAGAGAGGTGGGAGGGGGGGGGGGGTTAAAAGGGCAAAAAAATGTAAATCAAAGTAAAAAGGAAAAAAAAATGCCATGGTCGTTATTTTATATACAAGTTTATGCTCTTCCCGAAACTCATATTATGACCCCATACTCTTTTACCCTTTTTTCCACCCTCCACAGAAAAGGCGTTCCCCTACCCCAAATTTTAAAACGAAACAACCCCCATTTAACAAATTTAGGACCCCTTCCATGCCCTAATTTGAAGGGATTTTCCAATACGAAGAGTTTCAAAGGAGATTCCTCACCTTTAAAGTCGAAAGACAACAAGGGAATGGACGGTTTTCAAAAAAAAAAGGCGGCGACTTAGTGGT
>NW_023639057.1:0-10000 GCF_015228065.2 Penaeus monodon
AAAAAATTTTTTCCCAAATTTTTTTTTAAAAAAAAAATTTGAGTAACACCCGGTTTTTGGGTCCGGGGACCCAAACCCCGCGCGAATTTCTAAAATTTTGGGAAAACTGTGACCAACGATAATATGGATAGTAATAAACAAACCTTATCAGAACGGTTAGATCTAAGAACAAAATTAGGGGAATCTGCTCAGCAACATCTTCCATGCAATCTCAAAGTAAACTATATAACTTACCGATCGCGGCGCTAGAGCGCGCTCGCTCGCCTTTGGGCCAAGGCTCGCCCGTACCTTCGACTCAAAACAACTCCTGGGGGCAGTGGAAGGCCCTAAACTGTAATTGAACATCACGAAAAGGCGTAGATTACTTAATTAAGTAAAGGGAAAAGGTAACTTTATCATGATGAAAAGTTCATTAAAAAGGGAAGAAATGAAAAATTAAATTTTGCCAAATATGGTTTGGCGACGATCTTGCTGTGATGACCGGTGGGTATCTGTAATGAGCTTTTTCGGTAACCGATCTTAATTTTGGTGCAGTCTAAAACCTGATCGAATAAAAGGGCTAAAAAACCCTCTTGATATTATCCAATTTTCCGATTTCCTGGTTAAAAAGGCCAGAAAACTCACGATATCAAATAAACTACCACCGTTTCCCGAAAAACCGAAAACCCTTTACGCGATTCTCCACATTTAAATTAAACCATTCGGGCAGCTTACAAAAATAAAGGTATTGGGTGATCGAAGCACCCAAATTCGCCGTCTGTTCGCCCGAGTTCTCGTGAAAAAGTCAAAAAAACACTTTGGGGTTTTCTGTGTTGATTTCCGAGCTTTTAATGATGCAGCGTTTGTACGACCCGATGCCTTCGTGGAGAAACCTGAGGAACTTCACGTCCGATAAGTTCCCCTCAGAACCAATTTTTGTCGGGGGTATGGCAAAATTCCCTAGAGCGAACAAAATAAACCCTATACTGCTTTTTTCTGTTTTAATGCAATTTAGAGTTTTCCTTTGAAAAAACGTGCGATTAATGACGAAAGTAATTAAGGGTAAAATAACACCCATTGGTTATTTTGATAACATCGTTGTTTCACAATTCGAGTTCACATCCTTAATAACCTGCTTAACAGGCTCTGTTTACACGGAATACGCAGCTCTGATAAACAAGTGGGTAAGCTAAAATTGGGGTATCTAGTTTTCACATTTTGATATTTTTTAAGACCTTTCATGCTAAAATTAAAGCTATAAATAATATGCCTCTTCCTAACACCAAAAAAAACAAAATTTTGGGCCATAAACCCTAAATTTATCAATTTCGCGGATAAAGGAATGTGAACGATTGCAAGGTTTAAATTTATTATGTTAAATTTTCATATTTTATATTATATATTATATATATATATAGATAATATATATATATATTAATATATATATATAAAATATACCAAACAAAAACACACAACACACACACACACACACACAAAACACACACACATATAATATATATATTATATATAATAATATATATATAAAATATATATTATATATATATAATATATAATATATTATATATATATATTTATATATATATATATATATATATATTTAAATAATATATATAATATTATAATATATTATAAAATATTATATAATATTATATATATATATATATACTTTTTATGTTTTTAAAATAAAATTTTTTATATATATTTTTATTAAAATATATATATATATATATATATATTTTTATATATATATATAATTTTATATATATATATATTAAATTAAAAAAAATTTTATATCCTATTTAAAAATAAAATTTTATATTATATAATATATATTAAAAATATAAAAACTTATAATATAAAAAAAATAAAAAAAAAAAAAAGGAGAAGAGAGAGAGAGAGAAAGAGAGAGAGGATGACAAATATTGTGTGTGTGTGTGTTGTGTGTGTTTTGTGTGGTGGTGTGTGTGTGTTTGAGTTTTTTATTATATTGCATATATAATGTAAAAATTAATAAAAAAGAAATAGTAGATAGATAGATAAAATTTTAAAAAATAATAAAATATTAATTTTATAAATTTCAAAAATATATAAAGTAATTTCATATAATTTATAATATAAAAATATATATGGATATATATATATATATAGTATATATATATATATTTAAAATATATATTATATATATATATATACACACAACCCAAAAAATATCTAATATTAAATATATAATATATATAATATATAATATATTATTATATATATATTATATATATATCTTTTTTTTTTTTTTGGTTTGTTTTTTTTTTGTTTTTTGTTTTTGTGTATTTTTTTTTTTTTTTTAATTTTTTATTTTTTAGAAGAGAAAAGAAGATCTATTTTGTTTTAATTATCTATATTCTATCTTTTATCTATTTCTATTATCTATTATCTATATATATATATTATATTAATATTATTTATATATATATTATATATATATTATATATATATATTATTTATATATATATTATATAATATTTTGTATATATATATAAATATTTTATATTATATATATATATTTAAAATATATATATATAGGGTTTTTGTGTGTGTGTGTTTTGTTTTTGTTTTTTTTTTTTTCTGTTTTTTTTTTTTTTTTTTTATCATTAAATATATATATATTATTAATATATATATATAATATATATATAAAATTTTATATAATATATATATATATAATGTTATATTATATATAATATATATATATAATATATTTTATATATATTATATTATATATTTATATATAACAACAACACACACCAACACACAAAAAATATATATATATATATTATAATATATTATATATAAAATATATATATATTATATTTTATATAATTATAATATTATATCATATATATATTAAAATGTTATGCATAATAATATAAAAAGATTTATTATTTTATATTTATGTTATGCATAATTTTTATATATATATTATTTATTATTATTTTATATTATTATATTATATTTATTTTTATATAATATATTTTATATAATTTAAAATTTTAATTATATATATATATATTGAAAAGATATATATATATTATATTAATTATTTAAAATATATATATATATATATATATTATAATTATTTATATATATGATAATATATTATATATATAATATATATATTAAATATATATTTTTATATATATAATACAATATATGTAAATTTTTTATTATATTATATATATATAATATAATTTATATATATATAATTTAAAAATTATATATTGGGGGGGGGGGGGTGGGGGGGGTTTGTATTGTTGTTTGTGTTATTTTTTATTTTTTGTATTAAAAAAAACCCCTTTAACCCCAAAACAACAAAAACCCCCAAAAAAAAAAAAAAAAAAAAAAAAAAAAAAAAAAAAATAATATATATATATATTTATATATTCTATATATATATATATAATATATATATATATATATATATATATTAATTAAATATATATATAATAATATATTAATATATATATATATATATTATATAATATATAATATTATATAAATATATATAAAAAATTTTTTGTTTTTTTTGTTGTTTTTGTTTAAATTTTTATTATTATTAATAATTATATTATTATTATTATTTTATTATTAATTAAAATTATTGGGGTTTTTTTTTTTTTTTTTTTCTTTTTTTTTTTTTTTTTTTATTATATAATATAATAAATATCTCTATATATATAATATATTATATATATATAAAAATTTTTATTTTTTTTTTTTTGTTTTTTTTTTTGTTGTATTTATTTTTTTTTTTTTTTTTTTTTTTTTTTTTTTTTTTTTTTTTTTTTTTTTTTTTTTTTTTTTTTTTTTTTTTTTTTTTTTTTTTTTTTTTTTTTTTTTTTTTTTTTTTTTTTTTTTTTTATTAATAATTATTTATATATAAATCATAAAAAATTATTTCTTTTTTCTTGTACATAATTATGCTGCAGGGTTAGTTCTTGGGTGGGTTGTCGTGTTTTGGCAGATCCCACCAAACTACACTACTCTAACAATAATACTCTGTTTAGGTGTGTAATAATGGTATTTTCTCCATTTTTGATGTTTTAATTTAATATTAGAGTAATAACTTTAAAATATAAATATCCATAAATCAATTAAATTAACCATATTAAAATATAAATCTCTCTTCATATATAATCATTTTTAACGTGGTATTTTAAATAATAACAGAAATTTAATAAGAATAAACATTATGCAATAAAAATTAATATATATATATAAATTATAATTATTATTATTATTATTATCATTATTATATTTTTTGTTGTTTTTGTTGTGTGTTGTTGTTGTTTGTTGTTTTTTGTTATTCTGGCAACATGATAAAATATATTTAGTCTTTAATTTTTATTTTATTGTCATCATTATTATAATTATTATTCATATTATCATATTATTATATATCAATAAATGATTATTACTAATATTATCTGTTTATTATTATTGTTAATTAATAATAATTATCATTTTATATTGCTTTTGTTATTAATATATTATCATTATCTATACTTTTCTGTTGTTGTTATAATAATAATAATACAATATAAAGATAATTATTATTTATTCTTTTATTATTTAAATAAAAATTAAATTATTGTTTTTATTATTAATTAATATCCATTGTAAATTAGAAATTATTTTAAATATTATTTATTATTTATTATTATTATTTATTATTATATTTTTTTTTTTTGTATTATTGATTACTTTTGTTTTTTTTGTTATAGTAATATATATAAATAATGTATTATAATTATTTTTTATTATTTATATATAATAATTTTATATTTTTATTATTATTTCAATTGTATTATTATTTATTATATATTATTTTTTATATTATTATATTTTTATTATTATTAATTCTTTTTATTATTCATTATTAGCATTATTACCTTATTTTTTTATATATATTATTATTATATCATTAATTATTATTAATTATTTTTTATTATTATTATTTTATTACTTTTTTTTTTTCATATTATCAAATATATACTATTTATTATTATTATTAGTAGTGTAGTATAATTTATTTTTATTTTAAATTATAATTATTATCATTATGTATATTATATATCTATATTATCATGTCAGTATCTTTAAATCATCATTTTAAATTAATATTATAGATTAAATTATCATCATCAAATTTACATATTAATATTATTATAAATTGTCATTATTGTTATTATTTCATATCATTTTTTTAATAATTATTATTAGTGTCTTACTTTTTAAATTTATAAATAATTTTGTTGTTTTGTAATATTATTTTAATTATATTATTTTATATTATTATTATTATTATTATTATTTATTATATATTATTACTTATTTTGTTTATATTAGTTTCAGTATACATTATTGTTGTTGTTATTATTACGACTTATTATCGTTATACTATACGTATACACTTTATTATATTATCAATTGTTAAGTGTTTTTATAAGGACATTATATTATTACTATATCATTATCACATTTTATGGCTCTTGGTCAAATATTATACTATCTTCACATCTTTTAAATAGTTTTCTAAAAATCATAACATTATTAATTATTATTTTATTGTTTTGTTATTATTTTTATGAATAGGGTGTGTTGGTATGACGTTTATCTTTTTTATATACCATTTACCAATCACCTCTCTCTCCTCTTTTTGTCTTTGTATTGTTGGCTTTTATCATCTTTCTCCTTTATCTCTGTCTTCTTCCCCTTTTTCCCTCTTTTAAATTAAATCTTTTCAGACTCTACCATCTTATTATTATTTTGTCTTTTTTTTTTTTGTTTTTCTTTCTTTCCTCATCAATATCCCAGACCCCTTCCTTGGCCCGTCTCTCTATCTCTCTCCATCCCTTTCCGACGCCTTCTAACTTACTCCATCCTCTCCTCTACCCTTCCCCTCGATCTCCCTTTCCCGGTCTCTCTACTTTTCTCCTTTTTTAAAAATCTTATCTATTATCGGTCCATGTTCTCCATACACCACTTTAGGGTAACTTTGCCTTTTTTTCTCCTGTTCGTCCTTTATCAGATACAGATTTCGGAGAAATTTTTGCTGAACTCCCCCATTTTTTAACAAATTAAACTGGACCAATATTATTAAATTAAAATTTAAATAGTCCCCTCCCAAAGTCAAATTCTGCGTTGTTTTCAATTTCAGCTGTATCTTTATCGTAAAGGTAGGCATTTAACACTCAGACTTTTATTCCGTTGTTTTTCCTTTAACCTTTGACTAAGTCACCGTTTCAAGTTCATTGTTACTGCCTTGTTTTTTCTTTAAAAATAAGCCAAAAAATATGATATTTTTTTGAAAAAAGGGCCCCCTATAAGTCAAATCGGTTTTTTTATTTTATAATAACGGTGAACAGACTTTTAAACGTTTATTTTATTCCGGTTGATTTTTCCTTAAAAAAAATTTTCGTTTATTGTTCTGTTTTGCTTTTTTTTTCAAAGATTTGTTTATGAAAAAAACCATTTTTTTGAAATGACTTCTGTTCATATTTTGAAATTTCAGTGAAAAGTTCCCCTTTATTTATTTATTCCCGGTTTATATCTTTTCCCCCAATTGTTTATCCTTTTCGTTTTGCCTTTTACAAAGTTTTGTTTTACTGACAAAATTTCAAAACCTGTTTGAACCCATTCCCTTGAAACCCTGAAACCAACCCAGGAAACATCCCTTTTCACAAACCCATTACTAAAATTAGACGACAAAATAAACCGTTAAACCAAGCAAAACCCTCACACAAACAACACAAAAAAATTTTAAAAATAAATATAAATAAAATTAATATATAAAAAAAATATAAATTAAAAATAACCACACACACCACACACACACCCCACACACACCATATATTATATATATATATAAATAAAATATATATATATATATATATATAAAAAAAAATATATATATATAAATATATTTTATATAATATATTATATATATATTTATATATATTTAAAATATATATATTATATATTTGGTTGGTGTGTGTGTGTGTGTGTGTTTTTTTTATGTGTGTGTGTGTGTGTGTGTGTGGGGTGTGGGGGGCGTGTGGGGTGAGCGTGTGTTATTGTGTGTGTATATATAATATAAATATATATATTTTATATATATTTTATATATTATATATATATATATATTTTATATATATATTTGGGGATATATTTTGTATGTATTGTATGCATATATAATATTAATATTTTATATATATATATATATATATATATATATATATATATAATATAATATATTATATATATATATATATGTATATGTGTATACACATTTGTGTGTATGTATATATGGATATATATGTATACATAATATATTTTGTTGTTGTTGTTTGTTGTTTTTCCCCACACTTTTCTTTCCCACGGGCAGGACATAGGCATCCCTAAATTCGCTATTAGGAGGTTATTTGGCTGTTCCACCCTTGCCTAACTGGATGCCCTTCCTAATAAACCGCGTTCGGCGCAATTGTCCCACGGCGGTTACCTTCCCTACAACACCTGCGTTTGATTCTCAAGGCGATATGTCGTTTTCTCCTGTGAGATCGGGCTCGAGCCAGCAGTCGGAGCGCATGCATTTTTACGGGATTTGAACTCGGACCTTGATGGTCGGAGTCTATTGATTTTTAAACCCCTGGACCATCGCGGCAGTCGTTTTATATATATATATTTTATATATTAATATATATATATATATATATATATATAATATATATACTAAATTTCATGTTGTATGCATATATATATACATATATATATATAATATATATATATATGCATATATATGTCAAAATGCATATATATATGTATTAAAATATAATAAAGAATACATATATATAAAAATATATATATATATATATATATATATATTACGACCTATACATATATGTGTATATATTCATATATATCATATATACACGCACACACGCACACACACATATACGTGTTTGTGTGTGTGTTAAATATTACTACCTATACATACTGCATACACACACACCCCACACACAAATAATATATAAAATATAATATATAATTAATATATATATATTATATATATATAAAATATTTTTAATTATATTACATTCCTTTTTTATTTGTATATATATATATAGTATATATATTATATAATATATTATATATATATATATATATATATATATATATAAAATATATAATATATATATATATAATATATATGTATTATATATATATCATATATTATATATATGTAATACCATATGTGTATGTTATATATATAATGTATATATATATATATATATTATATATATTATTATTATATATTTATTAAACTTTATATAAAATTAATTTTATATATATTATATATATATTTTAATAATTGTGTGTGTTGTTTGTTATTTTTTTTTTTTTATTTTTTTTTTGTTATGTGGTGTGTGTGTGTGTGTGTGTGTGTGTGTGGGGGGTGTGTGTGTGGGGTGTTTGTGTGTTGTGTGTTGTTTTGTGCTTGTTGTTTTTTATTTATTTGTGATATATATGATATATATATATGATATATATAATATTTTTATTTATGTTGTGTTGTGGTGTGTGTGTGTGGTGGGGTGTGTGTGTGTGTGTGGTGTGTGTGTGTGGGGTGGGGTGCGTGTGGCCGTGGTGGGCGAGTGTTAGAGGCTCGGACTCAAGACTGGCAGACGCAATCTGAGTTCGAGGGTTCGAATCACCGGCCGCGCGTTTTCCCCTTTGGGGAAGGAACAATCACCTCGATTGCAATTACCACTGGGTGGCAAGCAGCCAAATGTGCTGTGCAGCGGATAAAATAGAGAGAAAAGATTACCTAAAAGGTAAAAACCGCACTCTCCGTGGAAAGGAACGGAGACCCTACACGTACTATTCAAGTGGGATCACAACATTAAACTACATTATCATGCGGGGACCGGCGGGTATATATTATATATATATATATATATTATATATATATATATATATATATTATATATATATAATATATATATATATATTTATTATATATTATATTGTATTATATTATATTATGATATATTAAAATATAATATATATATATATATTATATATTTTTATATCTTTTCTTATGTATTATTTATATTTAATATATTATACTCCTTAATCAGCTGCTTAATTATATATATAATCTATAATTATAACTAATTTATATTAAATAATATAAAGTATTTGTTTTATTCTTTATTGATTATGTGAATGATCTGCAAAGTCATTACTGTGGTAGAGCCAACCGCTGCTTGTTTCTATTCCTGACGTTAAAGGGACTTCCGCTTGGATGAAGGTGAAAGTAAGCCCCTAACCGGCGTGAGGAGTTGTTTCAAGCCTGAATCTCTGGCGACTCCAGACCTCAAATGCTTCTCTGGTATTTTTTCAATTGAACCGCTCTGCCATCGGGACCCCTTTACAGGTCTACACGCTCTTATGAGCGCCTCAAAGGGCCCCGGTGGGAGCCGTTTGGAAAGTAGGAGAATAGGAAAATTTCACTACTAGTTTTTTGGATCCTATCCCCTTAAAAACTAAACTGCCTGTTTATTTTTAATAGTAAGACACATAAACTACCCGTATCCCTCACTTTCCATTGAATCCCATTTTTACTCATTTCCAGATCGCGAGAAGGGTTTAATTCGAAAGTAAGAAGGAAAGAGATAAGTTTTTCTTAAGTCCGCTGGTCGGATGCTTTTCTCTACTCAAGAGGTTCTTCCTTCAAAGAGCATAAGTAGCTTAAGCTTTTTTTTTTTCCGTTTCTATTTTAATATTCAAATGGATTTTTTACGGTATTCAACTCCTTCCCTTATGAATACATCCTATATTACATTCTGAATGATCACTAAAATTTACACACAAATCTAAAAAAAAAAAATATACGTCGTAAGCTAAGTTTAAATTATAAATTAACATACATAGAGTACTAGCATGA
>NW_023639058.1:0-12416 GCF_015228065.2 Penaeus monodon
CCTGATAAAGACAAAACCTGGAGTGGATGAAAAGTCGATCTGAAAATAACTGTCAAGAGCAAGCTATCAGAACAAACTATATAAAGTATAACATTGATAAATCAGCTGATTCCCCGCATGTGATATGTAAAGAAACTGTGAGTCATATAGTTAGTGAGTGCAAGAAGCTGGCTCAGACGCAGTATAAAAGGAGACACGATAATGTCGCAAAAATGATTCATTGGAAACTTTGTGAAAAGTTTATGCTTGAGAGGTCTGATCAATGGTACGAACACAGCCAAAAATAGTCTCGAAAATACCACTCATAAGCTTCTTAGGACATGAATATTCAATGTGATCACACCATCGAAGCAAGAAGGCCTGATATTGTCATCATTGATAAGGTTGAGAAGTCTGCAATAATTATTGATGTTGCCATCCCTTTAGACAATAGAATAGATGAAACAGTGAAAGAAAAAGAAATGAAAAAAATCAGGACATCAAACGGGAAATCCAAAGGCTTTGGAGTCTTCGAAAAGTTTCTGTGGTACCTTTTATGTAGGACCCCTTTGGAAGTGTAACACAAAATTTTAAGAAATTTATGGAACAAATCGGAATAGAGCTAAGATCCACTTAGCACAATAAAAAAACATTATTAGGGACAGCCAGGATATTGAGGAGAGTATTAGAGTATTGAGTAGGAACAGAACGAGGAACCTTTGATTGTTGGTAATAATCAGCTTCCCCGCTTTACAATCTACCAGTGATTTGAACAGCAAATTTACAAAATAATAATAATAACAACAATAATATTAATAATAATAATAATAATAATTATTATTATTATTATTATTATTATTATTATTATTATCATTATAATTATTATAATAACAACAATAATAATAATCATTATTATTATTATTATTATTATTATTATTATTATTATTATTATTATTATTATTATTATAGCAGCAGTAGTAGTAATACTACTACTAATAATAATAATAGTAATGATAATAACAATACTAATAATGATAATAGTAGTAATAATAATAATGATGACAGTAATCATAATAACAATAACAATAACAATAATAATTATATTTTTTTTACAACAATAATAATAATGATAATAATAATAATAATAATAATAATGATCATAATAGAATAATAATAATAATGAAATTATAATAATATAATAATAACAATATTAATAAGAATGATAATGATAATGATAATAACAATAATAATAATGAAAATAAAAACAATGATAATAATAATAATAATAATAATAATAATAATGATAATAATAACAATGATATTAGTAAAACTGATGATAATAAGGATAATAATAGTTATGATAGTAAGGGTAATAATCATAATGATGATAATAATTGTAATGGTAATAGTGATGATGATAATGATAATAATAATAATAATAATGATAATAGTAATAATAGTTATGTGAAAAGGGGTAATAATAAGGGTAATGATAATAATAAGGGTAAGCATCATCATCACCCATCTAATAATAATAATAATAATAATAATAATAATAATAATAATAATAATAATAATAATAATCATTACATTATTAAAAATAATAATTATTTGATGATAATAATTACAACAATACAGATAGTGACAGAAAATAATAAGGATGATGATAGTGATATTAATAATGGTGATAATGATAAAGTAATAATAATGATAATAATAATAATGAAAAACAACAAAATTAATGATAACAGATTGGTGATAATGATAAGGACAACAAAAAAAGGGACAATAATAACAATGATAAGGATAATAAAAAACAAAATGATAACGATAACAATAATAGCAATGATCATAGGATAATCAAGGGATTATTATTCCGACCCAATTCCCAACCACCGGAGCGCGAAGCCTGCCGCGTGCTTTGGTTTCAGCCCTTTTATATCCGGTCCGAGAACCCCATCCGATTGACGCCTCACACATCTTGAGGGCATAAACCTCCTTTCCCCTCTTCCCTTCCTAGTTTTCCTCACCTTTTTCTGCGTCCACTTTCTTCCTTCCGCTTTCTCCCCCTCCTTCCATCTCCTACTTTATTTACTCCCCTCTTCCCCTCTCTCCTGTTCTGAATTATTTCTTCTCCCCTGTCTCCCTTCTGCTTCCTTGTCCCTCTCGCTCTTTCTTCTCCCCTCCCCCTTCTCCTTTCTTTTTCCGTCTGTCTCTTTCCCTTCCCAAAAAACTCATTGCCCCCTTCCCTTCTCCCCATGTTTCCTCCTCTCTCTTTTCCCCTTCCCCCCTTCTGCCCCTCTACCGTATCACTGCAGCGCCTGTCGATGGAAACTACAGACAGGCACTTTTCCCGATTTCCCAGCCGACCGCTTCATGCTGCGAGAAACGCGAGATCAAGGGCGCAACTGCGAGCGAGATCAAGCTATGATATGCATGAGGTGCTGTTATGCCTCTGACGTGAGTGAGGGGAGGGAGATGAAGAGCGAGAAAGCGGGGGTGAGATGGAGGGTAATTGGGGGAAAGGGGTGGGGACGGGAGTGAGGGAGGAGGGTGAGAAGGTGAAAATAGGAAGAGGAAAAATGAGGGAGGATTGGTTGGATGAGACAGGGGGTGACGGAAGAGAGCGAGACAGAGGGAGACTATTGAGGTGTAGTAAGGGCAGGGGGGAGGAAGAGGGAGAGACAGGGAAGGGGGCGAAGAGATGGGAGAGGCATAGGAAGAATAAAAGAAGGGAGAGTGAGGAGTGATGAGAGAATTAAGAAGGAAAGGGAAAGGGGAAAAGTGGAGGGGTGAATGAAAAAGGAAAGGGAAAAGAGTGAGTGCATGCGTGAAAGAGAAAAATTAAGGAGGAGAGGAAGAGGGAGGAAAGAATAAGTCCGGAATGAGTGTGAAAACTGATGGAAATTGTTTTTTTAATGGGAGAGAAACAGGGTGTAGAGGGAGCGAGCGCAGGGAAAAACACCCCACACATACCACCACAAAACACAACACACACACAACCCCCACGAACACATACATACATACCCCAACATCCCATACAACACACAAACGCACACCAAACGACACCACACACAACTTTTAATATTAATATTATATAAAAATTTTTTATATATATATAATATATATATATATATTTTAAATTATAAATTTTTAATATATTATATACATACCCATACCTGTATGTGCTACGTATCTGCACACAATGTGTTTATTGTATATATATCCATACACTAAAAACATATGTAGTAGCAATAAAATATATATATATATATATATAGTATAATTTTTATATAAATAATTATATTATATATAATATATATATATATATAAAATATTTTTATAATATATATATATGATATATACAAAATTACAAGGGTTCATTTTAATAAATATTAAAATAATTATATATATTATTATTAATATATTTAAATTTTATATATTTTATATATATATTATATATTATGTTGAACCCATTTCATATTGGGGGATTATAAAAAGGGATGAAAAAAAGAGTGAATATCATCACAATATGATTCACGTGTTTTCCCTTTTACACCGGTTTTCATGTATTTTTTGACGAAGACAAATGAAAAAAGCAAATACATTCTTTTTATTGTGAAAATATTCATACTATTATACCTTTTTTTTTTCTACATACACACCAACACACCAAAAACACACCACCACACATAATTATAATATATATATATATATATATTATATATATATATTTAATATACTTATAATATATATATAATAAAATTATATATTATATTATATAAAATATATATATTTGTATTGGTGTTTTTATTATAAAAATATATATATATATTATATATATATATAAAACAAATTTTTATATATTTTTCTATATATAAATTATATATTATATATAATATAATATATATATAATATATATTTTATATAATATATATAAATTTTTAATATTTATATTATATATAATATATATATTATATATTATTAATATATATTATTATATATAATAATTTTTAAAATAATATATATAAATATTTTTTTTTTTTTTTTTTTTTGTATATAAAATATAAAATATATTTTTAAATACAAAGTGGTTTTGCCGGGGTTTGTGTGTTTGTCGTTGAAAGGTGATAAAAAGGAATTAGTATGAATTCACCTCTTTTTACCTTTTTTTTCTGTCAATAGAAACGGTTTGTATAAAATAATTAATTTAAAAAAATTATTTTTTAAAAATTTTTTAATTTAATATAAATTTTAAATATATATATATATATATAATATTATTATAAATATTTAATATAATATTAATAAAATTATATATATATATTAATAAATTTATATATATTATAAATTGAAAATATATTAATTTTAATAATTTTATATGAAATAAAAATTTAAAATTATAATTTCTATATTTAAAATATATATATATTTTAAATATTGATTTATTATTATATATTTTATTAAAATATAATATGTAATAGGGAAAAATTAAAAATATAAAAAATTTAATTAAATTACCATAATTATGGGGTAAATTATTTATAATTTTTTTTTTAAATTTTTTTTTTTTTGGTGTGTTTTGTTGGGTTTGTGGGGTTTGGGGATTTTTTAGTATTTGTTTATGCGTGTGTGTTGTGTGTGGTGTGTTGTGTGTGGCGTTTTTGTGTGTGTTCTTCCTGCGCCGCTCCTCTACACCTGTTTTTCTCCCCTTAAAAAAAAAAATTTCCCTCAGTTTTCACACTCATTCCGGACTATTCCCTTTCCCCCCTCTTCCTTTTTCCCCTTAAAATTTTCTCTTTTACGCATGCACCACTCTTTCCCCCTTTTCCTTTTTTTATTTACCCCTCCACTTTTCCCTTCCTTCCTTTTTTAATTTCTCATCACTCCTCACCTCCCTTTTTATTTTCCTATGCCCCCTTTCCCATCTTTCGCCCCCTTCCCTGCTCTCCCTTCTTCCTCCCTCTGTCTTTACTACACCTCAAAGTCTCCCCTGTCTCGTTCTTCCGTCACCCCCCTTTTCATCCCAAACCCCTCTCCCTATTTTCCTCTTCCTCATTTTCACCCCCTCACCCTCCTCCTCCACTCCCGTCCCCACTCCTTCCCAATTACCCTCCATCTCACCCCCGCTTTTCTCGCTCTTCATCTCCCTCCCCTCACTCACGTCAGAGGCATAACGCACCTCATGCATACATAGCTTGATCTCGCTCGCAGTTGCGTCCTTGATCTCGCGTTTCTCGCAGCATGAAGCGGTCGGCTGGGAAATCTGGAAAGTGCCTGTCTGTAGTTCCATCGCAGGCGCTGCAGTGAACGTAGAGGGGCAGAAGGGGGGGAAGGGGAAAGAGAGAGGAGGAAGACATGGGAGAAGGGAAGGAGAAATGAGATTGGGAAGGGAAAGAGACAGACGGAAAAAGAAAGGAGAAGGGGAAGAGGAGAAGAAGAGCGAGGGGGGAAAGGGAAGCTAAGGGAACAGGGGAGAAGAAATAATTCAGAACAGAGGAGAGGGGAAGAGGGAGTAAATGAAGTAGGGAGGAAAGGGAAGAAGAAGGGAGCAGCGAAGGGAAGAAATGGACGGAAGAGTGAGGAAACTGGAAGGGGTAGAAGGAGTTTAGCTCAAATGTGAGGCGTCATCGGTGGGTTCTCGGACCGGATCAAAGGGGCTGAAACCAAAGCACGCGGCAGGCTGTCGCGCTCCGGTGGGTTGGGAATTGGGTCGGAATAATAATACTTGATTATCCTATGATCATTGCTATTATTGTTATCGTTATCATTTTGTTATTATTATCCTTATCATTGTTATTATTGTCGTTGTTGTTGTCCTTATCATTATCACCAATCTGTTATCATTAATTTTGTTGTTATCATTATTATTATTATCATTATTATTACTATTATCATTATCACCATTATTAATATCACTATCATCATCCTTATTATTACTGTCACTATCTGTATTGTTGTAATTATTATCATCAATATAATTATTATTATTAATAATGTAATGATTATTATTTTCATTATTATTATTATTATTATTATTATTATTATTATTATTATTATTATTATTATTATTATCATTCTTATTATTATTATTATTATTATTATTTTTATTATTATTATTATTACTATTATTATTATTATTATTATTATTATTATTATTATTATTATTATTATTATTATTATTATTATTATTATTATTATCATTATTACTATTATCATTATTATTATTTTATTATTATCATAATCATCATCATTATTACATTACTATTATTATCATCATTATGATTATTACCCTTACTATCATAACTATTATTATCCTTATTATCATCAGTTTTACTAATATCATTGTTATTATTATCATTATTATTATTATTATTATTATTATTATTATCATTGTTTTTATTTTCATTATTATTATTTTATAATAATAATAATAATAATAATAATAATAATAATAATAATTATTATTATTATTATTATCATTATTATTATTATTATTATTATTATTATTATTGCTATTATTATTGTCATCATTATTGTTATTATCATTATCATTACTGTCATCATTATTATTATTACTACTATTATCATTATTAGTATTGTTATTATCATTACTATTATTATTATTAGTAGTAGTATTACTACTACTGCTGCTATAATAATAATAATAATAATAATAATAATAATAATAATAATAATAATAATAATGATTATTATTATTGTTGTTATTATAATAATTATAATGATAATAATAATAATAATAATAATAATAATAATAATAATTATTATTATTATTATTATTAATATTATTGTTGTTATTATTATTATTTTGTAAATTTGCTGTTCAAATCACTGGTAGATTGTAAAGCGGGGAAGCTGATTATTACCAACAATCAAAGGTTCCTCGTTCTGTTCCTACTCAATACTCTAATACTCTCCTCAATATCCTGGCTGTCCCTAATAATGTTTTTTTTATTGTGCTAAGTGGATCTTTAGCTCTATTCCGATTTGTTCCATAAATTTCTTAAAATTTTGTGTTACACTTCCAAGGGCTCCTACAATAAAAGGTACCACAGAAACTTTTCGAAGACTCCAAAGCCTTTGGATTTCCCGTTTGATGTCCTGATTTTTTTCATTTCTTTTTCTTTCACTGTTTCATCTATTCTATTGTCTAAAGGGATGGCAACATCAATAATTATTGCAGACTTCTCAACCTTATCAATGATGACAATATCAGGCCTTCTTGCTTCGATGGTGTGATCACATTGAATATTCATGTCCCTAAGAAGCTTATGAGTGGTATTTTTCGAGACTATTTTTGGGCTGTGTTCGTACCATTGATCAGACCTCTCAAGCATAAACTTTTCACAAAGTTTCCAATGAATCATTTTTGCGACATTATCGTGTCTCCTTTTATACTGCGTCTGAGCCAGCTTCTTGCACTCACTAACTATATGACTCACAGTTTCTTTACATAATCTACATGCCGGGGAATCAGCTGATTTATCAATGTTATACTTTATATAGTTTGTTCTGATAGCTTGCTCTTGAGCAAGTTATTTTCAGATCAGACTTTCTCATCCAACTCCAGGTTTTGTCTTTATCCGTTTTTACAGGCATATCACTAATAAACTGGCTGTACATTTGTTTCCCCATCCAGGCCTCCATTCTCTTTTCTCTCATCGATTTTTTAAAGTCATCTTTACTACAACTTTTTTCAAATTCCAAAATACCAACATCTTTGACACCTTACAACAATGTAGACAAGGTATGAATGAGAATGAATATCTTCACAATACAAGAGATGTATTTGACCGGTTTCGATTGCGTCTTCGTCAGAAATACATGTATTTCTGACGAAGACGCAATCGAAACCGGTCAAATACATATCTTGTATTGTGAAGATATTCATTCTCATTCATACCTTGTCTACATTTGTCAATATGAATACGGTTCACCTTACAACAATCTCTCATTAGAATGTTTGAGGTACCATCCCAGGTTGTTCTCTTCACTTTTGATAACACCTTCACAGCTCATCAATCCTCTTCCACCATCCTTTCTTCTAAGATATAGTCCATCTACATCACTTTTTGGATGCAAAGCCTTATGCATAGTAAGTAATTTTCTGGTCTTTATATCTAATTCCTTTATTTCTTCTACATTTCATTTCAAAATACCAGTCCCATACCTTAAAACTGCAACTGCCCAAGTGTTTATTGCTTTTATCTTGTTTTTACCATTTAGTTTAGACTTCAGTATTAACCTTACTCTATGTTTGTACACTTTTACAAAGTGAAGTTTCATTTCATTTTCTTTAATCTTATCACTTTCCAGTATCCTAAGGTACTTACAGCCTTCTTCATAAATAGCTTTCATGAATTTCCCATCTGGCAGCAATACACCTGTGCTTCTAACAACTTTTTCTCGCTGCAAAATGACTGCTCCACACTTGTTCATCCCAAACTACATCCCGATATCCTTACTAAATATTTGCACTGTCTTTACAAAAGAATCAATTTGGTCATGAAACTTTGCAAATAACTTTAAATCATCCATGAATAACAAATGATTTAACTTCGTAACCTTATTACCCAACTCATAATGAAAATTTATTTTCCTCAACACCATAGTGAGAGGTATCATGCATATAACAAAAAGAAGTGGTTATAAACTATTCCCCTGGAAGCTTCCTCTTTTAATGTTAACTTCGCCTAAAGAAACTCCCGATGATGTTAATTCCAATTTCCAGTTCTTCATGCTGCTACTCAAAACCTTTTTAATATTATCAGCAGCTCCAAACAACTCTAGGCATTCTCTGATCCAACTATGGGGATTATATCATAAGCTTTTCGATAATCTACTCATGCCACAGCAAGATTGGTGTGCCTTCTTTCTATAGCATGGGTAGATTATCGAAAAGCTCATTATTACTATTATTATTGTTATTATTATTATTATTATTATTATTATCTTTATTAGTATTACTATTATTATTATTACCATTATTATTATGATTATCATTATTACTTTTGTCACTTTCACCATTATGTTTATCTTTATTATCGTTATCATTATCACTATTAGTACTGCTATTATCATTAATATTAACATTATCATTACCATCATTATTAATATGATTAATTATTGTTATTGTTATTGTTATTGTTATTTTTATTATTATCATTATTGTTATTATTATTGCTATTATTATTTTTATTATTAGTGTAAAAAATAGTAATCATTATTATTAATATTATTATTGTTATCATCATTATTGTGACTAATATAATCGTCATAATTATTGCTATTATCTCTTTATCATTATCATTATCATTTTTCCTCCTCCTCCTCCTCCTCATTATCATAACTATTATTAACTTTCCCCTTATCACCCTTACTTTTTATCCCTTTCTGTTTACTTTATTAATTCTAAAATACTGAAAGAAAACTGTAAATCAGACAGTTTACTTTAGTCTGACCTCTCAAGTTGCTTTTGTTGAAGGTTAGGGCCCCGCGTTGAATCTGCATGCCTCCTGTTGCATGGCTGTCAGATTTCTTATTGACAATGTGATTATAAGTAATTGTGATCCTTGTAATAATATAATGATTATGATGATGGTGAAGATGATAAAAATTCTATAAATATTAATAATGAATATGATAATGATGGTGATGATGATAATGATAATGAATATTGCAATAAATGTAATGAAAATGATAATAATGAGGATAATATCGATGATAATGATAATAATAACAACAGCAATAATGATAATAATAGTAATGATAATAATAATATAATCATTATTATTATTATTTTTATTACTATTATTATGAATAAACAACAGTAATGATATTAACACCAAAATGATAATGGCAATAATAATAATAACAACTACAACAATAATAATAATACTAACAATAATGATAACAATAGTGATGATAGAAATAATAGTAATGATAATAATAATGATGATAAAATTATAATAATAATTTTGATAATAATAATAATAATAATAATAATAATGATAATAATGAGGATAATAATGACAATGATGACAAGAATAATGATAATGATGATAAGAATAATGATAATGATAAAAAAATAGAGATAATGATGATAAAGATAACATAAAAAGTAATAATAAAAAATAATAATCATCATCATAACAAATAAGAATAACAATACTAATAATGATAATGATAATGATAATGATGACGATAATAATAATATCCAAATTGATAATATCCTTAATGATTACAGTAAAGTCACTGAAAGAAATGTTAAACGTCACGCATGCACGCGCACACCACACACATACACACAAGCGCGCGCGCACACACACACACACACACATGTATAGATAAAGAGATAGACACATAGATATGAATATAATGCGCACACGCACACACCCCATACACACACGCACACTCACACACACACACACACACACACACACATACACACACAAACACACACAACACACACACACACACACACACACAACACACACACACACACATACATATACAATTACTTTTTAGCCATACACTTGTAAAGGAGAACATATAATAAGATAAGATATACAAGTGAAAATTATAGAAAGGAAGACAAAATTGCAAAAATGAGAATATGGATAAAAGAACTTCAAGCAGATTATGAGAAAGAAAAAAGGCGAAGGAGAGGAGAAAAAAAAAAGAGACAGGAGACAGCGAAAGAAGGAATAACAAAGTCAAGGAAATTGTGATTACGCGTGCACCCTCTTTCCAGATTATGCTGCCGAGTGCATGCATGGTCGAGTTACTTAGCCCTAATGACCCTCTTCTGGCCTCGGCTATTTCGACGGAGGGGATAATGATGTCAGTCGCTAAGCATCCACGGGGAATGCTGGTAAAATAGTTAATGTCTGAAAATAACAAGGGAATTTGTAAGGCAGTGCAGGCTAACGAAGCAGGGCAATGGAGATGGTGTTGCTGTTCCTGCCAAAACTGCTTCGAAGAACACACTTTGTGAGAGTTAGATGTATGTGTGTCTTATGTATGTGATGATAACCAACAGCCTACTCATCTACGACAGATGCTTTAATGCCAATGATACTTTAGTATTTATCCTTACAATTTATTATTTCTGAAAAGAACTGAATTTGAACTTATTTTAGAAATGGTTAATGCAGCACCCATATGTCGACAATTGATGATACCAAATGTATCTTTGCAACTAGCAGGTAACATTAGTCATAAATTACCTGAAAGCAACAGTTCGCATTACACAGGTAAACATATCCCCCAAAATAAGGTCAGGATTCCTAGAAAACAAAAAATTTAAAATTCGCCCCCAACTAAAACCGTGATGCCAAACGGGATCGCACTTATCTGTTCTGGTTACTTCTCTGGAAATGGCCTTTGGATGGAGATGTGAGTGTGGGCTTTCTCTGAGATATGTATGCTGTAGGATATGATGAGTAAGTCTTAGACACCTGTGTAACATGTATGATAGGACGACAGCAAAGCATTAAGATATTTTAGAATTTGTCATCAAGCTTGTATTTAAGTATTCCTATTTCTCCCCAGTAATTTTATGAAATGAGATGATCAGTATGCCATCACATCCATAAAGTAAATCTTGTAATAACAGTTTACATATTTGCTCGAAAAAAAGCTAATATAAATTAAAATCACCGAGATCAAAGAGAAGTGCCGTTCCTTCCGGTTGATTTGGTAAGGAGTGGTGCTTCGGCAGGGTAATGATTGCCCTTTTTTGCTAGTTTGGCAATGAAATAGTCTGAAAGGGCAGTAATTACTCCAGGAATGGCGGGGAGTAATCCGGCAGGAACATGTGAGGCGATTGAAGTATTTCATTTCCTGTTGAAATTCGGCGCTTCTTATGTTATCGTTCTTTGCAACTAATACATCACAAGGGTTTTCTTACCCTACCTGTTTCTGTCTATAGAACTGTCTGTCTGTTTCTCTCTTTTTTAACTCTCCTGATCATCCTCTATCTTTCATTTTTAGTAGGTGTAATAACTTGCTATGTTATTAATAACTAGAGTCATTTTCTCTTCTTTTTACTCTCTCTCTCTACAGACACACACGCACACTCACATACACGCACACACACACACACACACACACACACACACACACACACACACACAACACACCCCACATACACACACACATATACACACACACCACACACACACACACACACACACACACACACACATATATATATAATATATACATAAAATATTTATATATATATATATAAAATATTTATAATATATATATATATATATATATATATATATGTATATATATATATATATATATATATATATTATATATATATCTATTATATAATATATATATATATTTATATACATACACCACCACAACACACGCACATGCGTCATTTTGGTGGGGGTGTGTTT
>NW_023639060.1:0-2500 GCF_015228065.2 Penaeus monodon
GATAGATGGGAAAAAGGGATAGAAAAAAAAAGATGAGAGAGAAGAGAGGAGAGAGGAGAGAGAGAGAGGGAGAGAGGGAGGGGAGAGACGAGAGAGAAGAGAGAGAGGGGGAGAAGGAGAAGAGAGAGAGAGGAGAGGAGATAGATGAGGGGGGGGGGGGGAGAGGAGGGGAGAGAGAGGGAGAGAGGGGGGGAGAAGGTGAGGTGAGGGAAGAAGATAGAAGCAGTAAGATAACAGGAGACAGGAAGGGGAGAGGAGAGGGGAGAAGAGAGAGAGAGAGGGGAAAGGAGGAGAGAGAGAGAGAGAGAGAGGAGAGACGAGAGGAGAGCGAGAGAGAGGGGGAGAGGAGAGAGAGGAGAGAGAGAGAGGAGAAGAGACAGAGAGAGAGACGGAGAGAGAGGAGAGGAGGAGAGAGAGGGAGAGAGAGGAAGAGAGAGAGAGAGAGAGAGAGAGAGAGAGAGAGAGAGAGAGAGAGAGAGAGTATCCCTCTCTTTCACTTATCCCACTCTCTCTCATCCCTCTCACACCCTTCTCTCTCCCTCTCATCCCACTCATTCCTCTCTCTCTCATCCCTCTCTCTCTCACATCCCTCTCTCTCTCTCTCTCTCACTCACCCCACCCACACGTCTCACCCCACTCATCCCACTCACTCATCTCCCTCTCTTTCTTCCCTCTCTCACCCCACTCATCCCTCCCTCTCTCATCCCTCATCCCACTCATCCCACTCAAACCTCTCACCCCCCACTCACTCATCCCACTCACCCCCCACTTATCTTCCACTTACCCATCCCACTCACCTCCCACTCACACCACTCATCCCACTCACCCATCCCACTCTTCCCACTCACCTCATCCCATTCATCCATCCCACTCACCCCCACTCACCCCACTCACCCATCCCACTCACCCATCCCTCTCATCCATCCCACTCACCCCCCCCACCCATCCCTTCACCCCACTCACCCCCACTCACCCATCCCATTCACCCCCCACTCACCCATCCCTCTCACCCCACTCACCCCCCACCACCCCCCCACTCACCCATCCCACCCCCCCACTCCCCCATCCCTCTCATCATCCCACTCCCCCCCCACTCACCATCCTCTACCCCACTCCCCCCCATTCCCCCCTCCCCCTCACCCCATCCCCCATCCCCCCCACCCATCCCCCCCCCCCCCTCCACTCACCCCACCCCCCCCCTCCCACCACCCCCTCTATCCACCCCACTCTCATCCACTCCCCCCCATTCACCCACCCATCACCCCACTCCCCCATCCCACTCACCATCCCACTCCCCCACCCCCATTCCCCCCTCCCATATCCCCACTCACCCACCCCACTCCCCCCACTCCCCGCCCTCTCCTTGCAGACCTTAACATCATCGCCCAGGTGATGACGACCGTGCCCCCGCGCGCACCCCAACGGTGTGGCGGCGGGGGCCCACGTTCCCTAAACCCCGGGGACGCCCAGCCCCTTCGCTGAACCCGAGGCTTACGGCATCGTGCCCCGATACGCTGTCCGTACGTTCTCTTTTCTTCGTTCTTTTTCTCTCTTTTTGCTGTTCTTTTTTCCCTTCTTTCTTCGTTTCTCTTTCTTTTGTTTTTGTGTTCTCCGTTCTCTCGTTCTCTCGTTTTCTTTCTCTCTTTCTCTCGTTACTGTTTTTTTTTCTTTTTTTCCCCGTTCCTCTTTTTCCCCCGTTTTCATTCTTGCTGTTCTTGCGCTCTTTTTCTTTTTTTCTCTCTTCTCCTTTCTCCGTTCCCCGTTCTTCGTTCTCTCGTTCTCTGTTCTCTCGTTTTTGCTGTTCTTTTTGTTCTTCGTTCTTCTTTCTTCGCTGAAGCCGAGGCTCACGGCATCGTCGACCGTACGCCGTCTGTAGTTCTCTCGTTCTCTCGTTTCCGTTCTCTTTTCTTGTGTTCTGCGTTCTCCTTCTCTCTTCCTCGTTTTTTTGTTCTTGCTGTTCTTCGTTCTTCGTTTCTCTTTCCTCTTTTCTCGTTCTCTCGTTATCTCGTTTTTTGTTCTCTTTTTTTTCCTTTCTCTCGTTCTCTCGTTCTCCATTCTTGCGTCTTGTTTCTCTTTTCTTTTTTCTCTCGTTTCTCGTTCCCCGTCTCTCTTCCTCTTTTCTCTCGTTCTCTGTTCTCTCGTTTGCGTTCTTGTTTTCTCTCGTTTCTCGTTTTCTGCTGAAGCCCAGGCTCTAGGGCATCGTCGACCGATACGCCGTCTCGTCGTTCCTCGTTCTCTCGTTCTCTCGTTCTCTCGTTCTCTGCGTTTCTCGCTGTTTCCCCGTTCTTTTTTTTTTGTTTTATCTCGTTCTCTCGTTCTCTGTTCTTCGTTCCTCATTCTTGCTTTTCTCTGTTCTCTTTTTCTCCGTCCTCGTTCTCTCGTTCTCTCGTTTTTTGTTGCTGTTCTCCGTTCTCTATTTTTTGCGTTCTTGCTGTTCTCTTTTTCTCTTTTTCTCCGTTTCCGTTCTCTCGTTCTCTCGTTCTTGTTGTTCTTGTTGTTC
>NW_023639060.1:16420-28920 GCF_015228065.2 Penaeus monodon
TATTGTTATAATTATTATTGTCATGAATTGTTGTTATTATCAGTATTATTGTTAAGGTTATTGTAATCATTATTATACTATTAATATTATTATTGTTATTAATATTTTTTATTATTATTTAAATTTTTATAATTGTATAAATTGCTTAATATTTTTAATAGTTTTGTTATTACTACTTTTATCTGTATTATTTTCATCATCATTATTTTTCATTATCATTATCTTCATTATTTTTTATTACCGTTTTTTTATTATCATTATTATTATTATCATTATCGTCGTCTCGTTTTTCTTTCTTTCTTTCTTTTTTTTCTTTTTTTAAAAAAAGAGAAATTTAATGATAATATTTATTGATAATTTGATTAAAATTATAAATATTATTGATAATATATTAATAATTATTATATTATCAATTATCAATTAATATAAATATTATAAATAATATAAATATTATCAAAATAATATAAATATAAATATTATAAATATAAATAATATAAATAATAATATAAATATAAAATAATATAAATATAAATAAATATAAGATAATATAAATATTATCAAAATTATAAAATTTCTCTTTGAGATGAATGAAAGAAAGAAAGAAAAAAAGAAAAGAAAGAAAAACGAGATTATTATTATAATCAATTATATTATTATATATTATTATTAATATAATTATAAACAATTAATATAATAATTATCTATCAATTATCAATCATTATCATTGATAATATTTATATTAATTAATGTTTAAATATAAATCAATGATATTTGATTTATAAAGATTTATATCTATATTTATCAATTAATTTCTTTATTTATTTATTTATTTATAATTTATATTAATTAATGCTGATAAAGAATTGATAATAATTTATTTTTTTTTCTCTCTGTCTTTATCCTTCCCTCCCACCCTTATTCCATCTTTCTCTCTTTATCCCTTTTCCTTTTATCATCTTTGTCTCGTACTTATTCTTTTTTCTTTTCTTTTTTTACTCTCTCTTTCTCTTTCTTTCTCTTTCTCTCTCTCTCTCTTCTTCTCCCTTTCCCTTCCCTCTCCCTCTCTTTCTTCTCCTCTCCCTGCCTCTCTCTTTCTCTCTCTCTCTCATTCCCTTCTCTCTCCCTCCTCTCATTCCCACCACCTCTCCCCTCTCTCTTTCTCCTCTCTCCCCTCTCCTTCCTTCTCTCCTTCCTTCTCTCTCTCTCCTTCTCATCCCCCTCTCTCCCCCTGCCTCTCCTTCCCACCTCCTCTCCCCCTTTCTCTTTCTCCTCTCTCCCCTCTCCTTCCTTCTCTCTCATTCTCCTGTCCTCTCCCCTCTCCTCTCCCTGCCTCTCTTTCCCCTCTCCTCTCCCTGCCTCTCCTTCCCCCTCTCCTCCCCCTGCCTCTCCTTCCCCTCTCCTCCGCCTGCCTCCTCCCCCCACAGCCCAACGGAACCCACAAGGACATGATCGACAAGCAAGTGGTACATGGCCACGTGGTCCCCAATCGCGTGTTATTCACGAGGACAGTGACGAGCTCCTCTAACCAGTACGAGAGTCTCGCCTTCACCGACAACTTGAAGGTTTTCATCACCATGGAGAATGTGACAGTCGCCGAGGGCGGAGAGATGGCCTGTACGTTGCGGGGATTTTTTTTTTTTTTTTCTTTCTTTCTTTTTTTCTTTTTTTTTTTTTTTTTTTTTTTTTTTTTTTTTTTTTTGGGGTGCGTGTGTGTGTGTGTGTGTGTGTGTGTGTGTGTGTGTGTGTGTGTGTGTGTGTGTGTGTGTGTGTGGGGTATATATATATATATATATATATATTATATATATATATATATATATATGTATATATATAATCACATACACACACACTACACACACACACATACACACACACACACACACACACACACACACACATATATATATATTATATATATATATATATATATATATATATATATATATATATATATATATATTATACATGTATTTGTGTATGTGTATATGTACATATTGGGATATATTGCTGTATATTATGATCTAAAAAATGCCCTTATATATATATATATATATATATATATATATATATATATATATATATATATATATATATATATAAACAATATTCACCCATCTGTGAATTCCAGACTATGTCAAGAGCAACACCATAGCCAGCGACGTGTCCCACAAGAAGGGAACTGTCCTCGCGAGAATAATTAAGGGGAACGTTCCAGTCAGGAATGGTGTCGTTCACTTCATCGACCGTTCACTGATGGTTGTTACGTCGAGCATCATGCTGTATCTGCAGGTTAGGCTTCTTTGTTGTAGGTGTCCTTAGGGTAAGGCTTCTTTTTTTGTAGGTGTCCTTAGGGTGAGACTTCTTTTTTGTAGGTGTCCTTAGGGTGAGGCTTCTTTTTTGTAGGTGTCCTTAGGGTGAGGCTTCTTTTTTGTAGGTGTCCTTAGGGTGAGGCTTCTTTTTTTGTAGGTGTCCTGCAGTTTTTTTTCTTTTGTCCTACAAGTGAGTCTTTTTTAAATTGTAGTCATGGAGGTGATTTTTCTTCTTCTTGTAGTTGACCTGAAGGTGAGGCTTCTTTGTTGTAGTTATTCTTAAGATGAGGCTTCTTTGTTGTAGGAACTTAACAAAGCATGGTTTATCTTACTATATAATAACTTTCATAGGAATTTTCTGTTCATTTTTAGTATATAATCTTGAGTTTATCTTTAGTATATTGTAACTTTATTGGTTTATCTTGTATTTATCTTGAAGTATGTGATAACTAATAATTTTAATGTTTTATATTGAATATATGAAAGCTGCTATAGAGTATCTTGTAATAACTTCCATAATTATCTTGAGTTTAGCTTTTGCTGTATAGTAACTAATAGGTATCTTGAGTTTTAGCATTTAATTTTCAAGTATATAATTTAGCATATAATAACTTTGGGTTTCTCTTTCACCCTATCATAATTATTACAAAAGCAATATTTGTTATAAGAATTATAATGAAAATAGTAAAAATAACTATAATAATAGTAATAATTACCATAATAACAATAACTGTAATAAAAAAAAAACATTATAATGATACTACAGACGATATTTACCATAATAATGATTGTATTTCTGATAAAGATTATTACAACACAAATCGTTTCATTAAAGCTTATTACAACACGAATCTCGTCCCATCAAAGCTTATCACAACACGAATGTCGTCCCACCAAAGCTTATTAACAACACGAATCTCGTCCCATCAAAGCTTATCACAACACGAATCTCGTCCCATCAAAGGTCTTATTAACAACACGAATCTCGTCCCATCAGAGGTCTTATTAATAACACGAAGCGTCCCATCAAAGTTATTAACAACACGAATCTCGTCCCATCAGAGGTCTTATTAACAACACGAATCTCGTCCCATCAGAGCTTATTAACAACACGAACCGTCCCTTCAAAGCTTATCACAACACGAATCTCGTCCCATCAGAGGTCTTATTAACAACACGAAGCGTCCCATCAAAGCTTATTAACAACACGAATCTCGTCCCATCAAAGCTTATCACAACACGAATCGTCCCATCAAAGCTTATTAACAACACGAATCTCGTCCCATCACAGCTTATTAACAACACGAAGCGTCCCTTCAAAGCTTATTAACAACACGAATCTCGTCCCATCAGAGGTCTTATTAACAACACGAAGCGTCTCCTCTCTCTCTCTTTATAGGAAAAGGACGGCCAGCTGAGCAAGTTTTACCAGCTCATGAAGGAACATTACCCCGAATTGACGTATAAGCTTGTTTCCCAAGATGAACACACTCTCTTCGCTCCGTCCAACGAGGCCTTCAATATGGTGAACACGAAGAGACTCAATGAGGTGGGTGTTCAGTTCTCTCTTTCTCTCTCTCTCTTTTTTTTTTGTCTTTTTTTGTCTCTCTTTCTCTCTTTTTCTTTCTTTCTTTCTTTCTTTTTCTTTCTTTCTTTTCTCTCTATCTTTCTCTTTCTCTCCTTTTCTCTTTCTTTCTTTTTTTTCTCTCTTTCTTTCTCTCTTTCTTTCTTTCTCTTTCTCTCTTTCTCTCTCTCTCTCTCTCTCTCTCTCTCTTACTCATTATAGATAATAACTTGTATCTCTCCTTCACTCATTATAAATTAAATAGATCTTTGTTTGCATCCATTTTTACTGTCTATCCGTCCATCTATCTATTTCAAGACATCCGTTTCTCTGTCAATCCATCCTTCTAGTCTATCTATCCATTCATCCATCCACCCCTCGATCCATGCATCCATCTATCTATCCATCTATCCATCTATCCATCTCTCAATCCATTTTGCTATCCATCTATCCATCTCTCTATTCATCTCTCCATCTATCCATCTCTCAATCTATCTATTCATCCATCTCATCCACCCATCCATCCACTCATCCATCCACCCACCCACGTATCCATCTCTCAACCCACCCACCCAATTATCCATCCACCCATCCATCCACCCATCCATTCACCCACCCACCCATCCACCCACCCATCCACCCACCCACCCATCCATCCACCCATCCACCCACCCATCCATCCACGTATCCACCCACCCACGTATCCATCCGTCTCACAACCCATCCGTCCATCCACAGGTTATCCTAAACAGCGAGCGACTGGCCAGGCTGCTTAAACTTCACGTCATCAACAGGCGACTGACAACGGATGAGATTGTGGATCACAGCACGAGGGAGGTGAGGCGAGGGAGAGAGGGGAGAGAGGGAAGGGAGGGAGGGAGGGAGGGTGGGGGAAGGGAGGATGGGGGAAGGAGAAAGGAAGGGTGGGGGGGGGAGGGAGGGAGGGAAGGGGGGAAGGGAGAGGGGGGAAGGGGGGGAGGGAGAATTTTGGGGTCACAGCACGAGGGGGAGAAGGGAGGGTGGGGGGGGGGGAAGGGAAAGGGGGGGGGTTTGGGAAAGGGGGGTGGGGGAAGGGGGGAGAAGGGAAGGGGTTTGGGGGAGGGAGAGAGGTGAGGCGAGGGAGGGGGAGGGAGGGAGGGGGGGGGGGGGGAGGGTGGGGGGGAGAAAGAGGGAGAGAGGAGAGAGAGAAGGGAGGTGAGACGAGGGAGAGAGGGAAGGAAAGAGGAATAGGGTGATGGGTGGGAGGGAGAGGGATGGGGATGGGTGGGAGGGAAAGAGAGAGGGAGGAAGGGAGGGAAGGAAAGAGGGATAGGGGTGTGTGTGAGGAGAAGGGAGAGAGGGTGGGAAGGAAGGAGAGGGATGGGGGGTGGGTGGGAGGGATGAGGGAGGGATGGGAGGGGGAGAGGGAGAGTGTGAGAGAAAAGGGAGAGGGATGGGGGTGGGTGGGAAGGAGAGGGAGAAAGAGGGAGAGGGGGAGGGATGGGTAAGGAAGGAGAGAAGAGAGGGAGAGAGAGAGAGAGGGAGGTAGGGAGGGAAGGGAGGGAGGGAGAGAGATGGAGGGAGGAAGACAGAGAGAAGGGAAATAGGGGAGAGGCGAAAGGTAAGGAGGTAGAGAGGAGAGGGGATAGGAAGGAAGGGAGAAGGGGAAAGAAGACTAATAAGGAGAAAGGGATGAGAAAGAGAGAGAGAGAGAGAGAAGAGAGAAGAAGAGGAGGAGGGGAGGGAAAGAGAAAGAGAAGAAAGAGAGAGAGAGGAGGAGAGAGAGAGAAGAGAAAAGAGAGAAAAGGAATAAGAGAGAGAGAGAGAGAGAGAAAGAGAAAGAGAGAGAGAGAGAGGAGGAGAGAGAGGAGAGGGGAAAGAAAGAGAGAGAAGAGAGAGAGAGAGAGGAAAAGAAAGAGAGGAGAGAGGGAGAGAGAGAGAAAGAGAGAAAGAGAGTACAGTAAGAGTAAGAGAGAGAGAGAGAGAGAGAGAAGAGAAGGGAAAGAGGAGAGGAGAAGAGAGAGAGTAGGGACAGAGAGAGAGGGGAGGGGAGAGAGAGGAAGAGAAAAAGAAAAAGAGGAAAAAGAGAGAGAAAGAGGAAAAAGAGAGAGAGAGAGGGGGGGGGAGGGGGGGAAAAAAAAAAGAGAGAGAGAGAAGAGGGAGAAGAAAAGAAAAAAAAGAGGGGGGAGAGAGGAGAGAAAGGAAAGAAAGAGAGAGAGAGAGAGAGGAGAGAGGAGAGAGGAAAAAGAGAGAGAGAGAAAGGGGAGAGAGAGAAAGGGGGAAAGAGGAAGAGCAGAGAGAGGGGGAAGAGGGAGAGAGAGAGAAAAGGAGAGAGGAGAAGGGGGAGAGAGAGAGAGGAGAGAGGAGAAGAGAAAAAGGAAAAGAGAAGAAGGAAGAGGAGAGAGAGAGAAAAGGGGGAGAGAGAGAAAAAAGGGGAGAAAAGAGAGAGAAGAGAGAGAGAGAGGAGAAAAGGGGAGATGAGAGAGAAAGGGGGAAAAGAAAAAGAAAGAGAGTAGGGAGAGAGAGAGAGAGAAAGGGGAGAGGAAAGGGGAAAGAGAGAGGGGAGAGAGGGGGAGAAAGAGGAAGAAAAAAGAGAGAGAGAGAGAAAAGGAGGAAAGAGAGAGGGGAAGGAGAGGAAAAAGGAGAAAGGAGAGAGGAGGGAGAGAGAGAGAAAGGAGAGAGAGGAGAAAGAGAGAGAGAGAGAAGAGAGAGAGAGAGAAGGGGAGAGAAAGAGAGAGGAGAGGGAAAGAGGAGGAGAGAAAAGAAAGAGAGAGAGAGAGAAAGGGGGGAGGGAGAGGGAGAAGAAGGAGGAGGAAAGAAAGAGGGGGAGAGAAAGGGAAAAAAGGGAGGGGGGTAAAGAGAGGAAGAAAAAAGAAGGGGATAGTGGGTTAAAAAGGAAAAAAAGAAAAAGAAAGGGGAAAGAAGAGAAAAAATGAATTTGTGTAAAAGGAAAAAAACTAAAAAACAAAAAAAAAAAAAAAAAAACAAACAATTAAATTTAAATTATATTAATAAATATATAAATTAAATAAATTTTAAATTTATTTTTTTCCTTTATATTTTTCCCCCCCTCCCCCCCCCCCCCCCCCCCCCCCCCCCCCCCTTTTTTTTTTTATATTATCCTTATTTTTTTAGTAATTTTTTAAAATTTATTTAATTTCCTTCCCTTTTCTTCTCTTTCCTCTTCCTCTCCCCTCTCCCTTTCTTTTCTTTTTCCCTTTCCTTTTCCCTTTTTTTTCTTCTTCCTCTTTTTTTAAAAATTTTTTCCCTTTTTTTTACTTCTTCTTTGCCCCTTCTCTCTTCTTTTTTTCCTTTTTTTTTTCCTTTCTTTTTTTTCCTTCCTCTTTTTCCTTCTTTTCTTTTTTTCTTTTCTCTTCTTTTCTTCCTTTTCTTCTTCGTCTGCCACCCTGCTCCTTTTCCCCTTCTTTTCTTCCTTATTTTTTTATCTTCCCTTTCCCTCTTCCTTCTGCTCCCCCCCCTTCTTTTTTTCTTATTTTTCTTCCCCCCTTTTCCCTCCTTTTCTTCATCTTTTCCCTTTTCTTCTTTTCTTCTTATCGTTATTATATTTTTATTATATTTTTTTATTATATTTTTTCCTCCTTCCATTTTTTCTTATTTTTTTCCCCTTTCCCCTTCGTGTCCCTTTTCCCCTTGTTTTGTTTCTCCCCTTTCCCTTTCCTCTCTTTTCTTTTATTCCCCTTCCTTTCCTTTCCCCTCTTTAACTTTTCTCTCTCTCTCTACTCTCTTTTCTCTCCCTCTCCCTCTCTCTCCCCCCTCTCTCTTCCTCTTCTCTCTTCTCTCTCTCTCTCCTCTCTCCTCCTCTTCTCCTCCTCTTGCTCTCTCTCTCTCTCTCTCTCTCTCCCACCTTCTCTCTCTCCCCCACCCACCTTCTCTCTCTTTCCCTCCCCCCCTTCTCCCCCCTTCTCTCTCTCTCTCCCCTTCCCCCCCCCCTTCTCCCCCTTCTCCCCTTTTTCCCCTTTCTCCCCTTTCCCAAACATTTCTCCAACATTTCCTTCTCTCCAACACATTCACCCCGAAGATTTCCAGGGGAAACCCTCTGACGTGAATTTTTCTTTGCCCTGAGCAAAACCCTACCCCGGGTTTCCCTATCCTCCTTCTTTTTTTCCTCCTTTCCTCCTCCCCCTCCTTTCTCTTCTTCTCCTCCCTTTCCCGTCCTCCCTCAGCCCCTCGTCACGTTGGGGCGCGGGGGTCAACCCACACACCCCCGCCAACATCGCCACAAGAAGGGTCATCCCCAAACATCGACCGCATTCTGGGCATTCCCCCGCAGACCGTCTATGAGAAGCTCGGCTCGGACCCCATGCTCAGGTAAATAAGCGGTGATTAAGGTAAATAAGGTGTAATTCAGGTACTTGGGGGTAATTAAGGTACTAAGGGTTAATTAAGGGTTAATTAAGGGTTAATTAAGACCGCATTAGGTAATTAATTAAGGGTTGGGGTAATTAAGACCGCATCCTAGGCATTCTCTCGCAGACCGTCTATGAGAAGCTCGGGTCGGACCCCATGCTCAGGTAAATAAGCGGTGATTAAGGTAAATAAGTGGTAATTAAGGTAATTAAGAGGTAATTAAGGTACTAAGGGTTTAAATTTAAAGGGGTTTAAATTAAAACCGCATAGGGAATTAAATTAAAAGGGTTTTTGGGGAATTAAAACCGTTTGGGGGTTCCCTCGCAGACCCTCTATGAGGGAAACTGGGTCGGGCCCCCTGCCCCAGGTAAAAAGGGTAAAAAAGGGGAATAAGCGGGGGGATTAAGGGAAAAAAGGGTAAATTTAAAGGGAAATTTAAACGGTAATTTAAGGGACAAAGGGGGAATTAAGGGGGAATTGAGGGGTTTTTAAGGGTAATTTAAGGGGTTAAATTTAAAATCCTACGTTCGGTCATTAAATTTGGGGTTGGGGGAAATTTAAAACCCCCTTCTGGGGGGCCCTCGCTCCAGCCCCAGGTAAAACCCTTAAAAAGAAAGGGGGGGGTTTAAATTAAGGGGGAAAAAACATAATTAAAGGGAACGAGGGGTTTAATTTAAAACCTCTGCTCAGGTGAAACTTAATGAAGGTTTTATTAATTAAAGGGGTAATTGTTAAAAGGGAATTTCCCTCCCAACCCCTCTAAGGGAAACTCGGGTCCCGACCCCTAAATTAAAGGGGTTTAATTTAAGGTTAATTAAAGGGGTTTATTAATTAAACTAATGAGTTTAAAATGATTAAATTTAAATTAGGCGAATAAGGTCGATCCTCTTTTCAGGTAGGTTTAAATTAAACCCAAATTTAAAACCCCATTCTGGCCCTTTCCCCCCTAAAGACTGGGTCATTAATTTAAATTTAAATTTAAAATAATTACGGTAAATTTGATAAGGTGGGTAAATTTATGAAATGATTTTTAAGGTTTAAAATTTGATAAGGTGGGGGAAATTTTAAAAAGATAAATTTCGGTTTAAATTTAAAAAGGTGGGGTAAAATTTAAAAAAAAAATAATTAAAGGGAATTGATAAAGGGGGGGTAAAATTTAAATTTAAAATTTAATTTTCGGGGAATTTCTCTTGCAGACCCGGGCCAGAGAAGTTTATCCCATGCTAAGCAAATTAATTATGGGGTAATTAGTCAAGATAATTAAGATAATTAGTTAAATAAATAAAATTAAAAATTTTATTTAAATTTAATTTAATTTTTTTTAAATTTTTATTAATTAAATTTTTTTCTTTGTTCACCCCGTTCCTCCTGATTGAAAAGAAGGAAAGTCACGCCCGGGTTTTTCGGGTTAAATTTACTGAAAACCTGTTCCCTTTTTCTCTAAAAACGGCGCAAAGAAAAACCCCCCTCGTTTTATCTGTTCACCCCACCTAAATACCTGTTCATCATTCACCTAATTCCCTGTTCTCTGTTCGCAGTTCCTCCTTCTCCATGAGTGAACAAAGAACACACCTTGTTCATCTGTTCATTCTCCCCATCCCCGTTTTCGGGGGGCCCGTCCCCCCTTTTCCATGATTTAAAAAAAAACACGCCTTGTTTCTGTTACCTTTCCCCCAAAAACCCCGTTTCGGGAAAGAAAAAAACACCTTTTTATCTTTCATCCCTTCACCCAATTCCCCGTTCTTGTATGAAAAAAACACCTTTTTCAAACTGTTTTCCTTCCCTAATTTCCCCGTTCTTTATGAAAAAAAACCTTGGGTTTATCTGGCTCATTCACCTAATTCCCTGTTTCTGTATGAAAAACACACCTTGTTCATCTGTTCATTCTCCTAACTCCCTGTTCTCTGTTCGCAGCTCCCCCTTCTCCATGAGTGAACCCAAAAAAACAACCCCCTTGCTCGTTTACATTACCCAATCCCTGTTCAATTTCCGCAGTTCCCCTTCCCCTATGAAAAAGGGTGGAAAAAACACCCTTTTTATTGTTTTACCAAATTCACCAAAATTTCCCTGTTCTCTGTATGAAAAACACACCTTGTTCATCTGTTCATCATTCACCTAATTCCCTGTTTCTGTATGAAAAACACCTTGTTTTGTTCATTTATTCACCTAAATTCCCCCGTTTTCCCCGATGAAAAAAAAAACCTTTTTCATCTGTTCATCTTCCCCCTACCCTGTTTGTATGAAAAACCCCAACCCTTTTGGGTTTGTTCCCTTCTCCTAAACCCCGTTCTCGTTCACAGCTCCCCTTTTTCCCCCGAGTGAAAAGGGAGGGCAAACGGCCCGCTGAACGAGACGAGAATTTTACGCTGTTCGTGCCCCGCAAAAACCCGGCTTGGATTTCCCTCAAAAAGAACCTGCGTCGGCTCACAAAGCTGTTCATGGGCGAATTCTCTTACCATGTGAGTCGGATTTTCGGTTTTCTCTTTCTCTCTCTCTCTTTTCGCTTTTCTTTTTTCTCTCTCTTTCTCCCTCTCTCTCTCCCTCTTTTGTTTCCCCAAAGAAGCTGTTCATGGGGGAAATTTCCCTTTCCATGTGAGTCGGATTTTTTTTTTTTTTTTTTTTTTTTTTTCCTCTCTCTCTCTTTTCCCCCTTTTTTTTTTCTCTCTCTTTCCCCTCCTCTCTTTTTCTCTCTTTTTATTCCCCAAAAAGAAGCTGTTCTGGGCGAACCCCTTTTAAAAGTGAGGGGATTTTTGGTTTTCTCTTTTTCTCTCCCCTTTTTTTCGTTTTTTTTTTTCTCTCTTTCTCCTTTTTCTTTCTCTTCTCTCCTTTCATTTCACAAGAACTGTTCATGGGCGAATTTTTAAACCCTGTGAGTCGGATTTTTTGGTTTTTTTCCCTTTTTCTCTCTCTCTTTTTTGGGTTTTTTTTTCTCTCTTTTTTTTCCCCCCCCCCTTTTTTTTTTTTTTTCCCTTTTCTTTTCTGGTTTCTTTCCTTTTTCGGCTGTTCCTAAAACTTTCCCTGGGGTTTGGATTTTCGGGGGTTTTTTTTTTTTCTCTATCTCCTTTCGGGGTTTTTTTTTTTCCTCTCTTTCTCTTTCTCCTTTTTTTTCTCTCTTCTCTCTTTTTATTCCTCACAAGAAGGGTGTTTTAGGGCGAATTTTCCTACCATGTGATTTGGATTTTCCCGGTTTTTTCTTTTCTTCTCTTTTTCGCTTTTCTTTTTTTTTTTCCCCTTTCTCTCTCCCCTTCTCTCCTCTTCTTTCTTTTTCCCCCAAGAAGTGTTCCCTGGGCGAATTCTTTACCATGTGGTCGGTTTTTGGGTTTTTTTTCTTTTTCTCTCTCTCTTTTTTGCTTTTTTTTTTCTCTCTTTTTCTTTTCCCCCCTTTTTTTTTCCCCTCTCTCTCTTTTCGGGTTTTTTTTTTTTCTTCTCTTTTTTTTTTTTTTTTTCTTTTTTTTTCTTTCTTTTTTTTTTTTTTTTCTCTTTTTTTTTTTTCTCTCTCTTTTCTTTCCCCCTTTTTTTTTTTTCCCCCTCTCTCTCTTTCTCTTTTTCTGGATTTTTGGGTTCCCCACAAACTGTTCTGGGTGAATTTTTCCCTTTCCAGGGGATCGGTTTTCGCCCTTTTTTTCTTTTTCTCTCTTTCTCATTTTTCTTTTTCTCTTTCCCTTTCTCTTTTTTCTTTTTTTTTTTTTTTTTTTTTCTTTCTTTTTTTTCTTTCTCTCTCTTTCTCGTTTCTTCCTCCTTTTTTCCTTTTCTTTTTTTTTTTTTTCTTGGGTTTTCCTTTTTTTTTTTTTTTCTCCCCTCTTTTTCCCTTTTTTTTTCTTTTTTTTTTTTTTCTTTTTTTCTTTCTCCTCCTTTCTCTCTTTTTTCTTTCTTTCTCCTTTTTTTTTTTCTCCTCTTTTCTTTTTCCCGGTTTCCCCCTTTTTTTCTTTTTTTTTTTTTTTGGCGTTTTTTTTTTTTTCTCTCATGTGTGTGGCTCTCGCTTTTCTTTTGTTTTTATTTTCTTTCTCCTTCCCTCTCCCATCTCTCCCTCTCCCTCGCTCCCATCCTTCACTCTCCCTCCCTCCCTCCTTCCTTCGTTCTCTCTCACTCCCTCCTCCCATCCCTCTCCCTCCCTCCCTCCTTCCTTCGCTCCCTCCCCACCCCCTACTAGAACCTTCCTCCCTCTCTCTCCCCATGAGTACTGTCCTTCCCTCTCCCTCCTTCCCTTGCTCCTATACTTCCACTAAAACCTCCCTCTCTCCCATCCCTCTCCTTCCCCCTCTCCCTCCTCCCATCCCTCT
>NW_023639060.1:36420-38920 GCF_015228065.2 Penaeus monodon
TTTCCATCTTTTTCGTCAAAATGCTTTTCAATGGTGCTTTGTGCCGTTTCATATCCCACACGTTTATTTCTTATAACGATTAACCATTAACTGTTATCTCTGTTACTCCAGTCTGTCATTATTATTATTATTACTACTTCTAATCTTTTCTCCTGTTTTGACCTGTTTCTCTCTACGTCCAAACTTTATCAAATATTATTCTGTACCTCCTTTTTTCTGGTCTCTCTCTCTACTCCTAATCTTTATCAGATATTACTCTGTACCTTCTGTTCTGACCTGTCCCTATTTCAATGTTTATCAAACATTATTATATTGTACATATATTATTCTGTGCCTCTCATTTCCAATCTTTATCATCTATTACCCTATACCTCCCGTTCTGTCCTGTCCATCCCTATTCCTCCCTACTTCCCAATCTTTATCAACTTTATTATCTGTCTCTCCCTATTCCTAATCTTTATCAACTATTACCCTATACCTCTTGTTCTGACCTATCCCTACTTCCCAGTCTTTATCATCTATTACCCTACACCTCCCCGTTCTGACCTGTCCCTACTTCCCAGTCTTTATCAGCTATTACCCTACACCTCCCCGTTCTGACCTGTCCCTACTCCCCAGTCTTTATCATCTATTACCCTACACCTCCCCGTTCTGACCTGTCCCTACTTCCCAGTCTTTATCATCTATTACCCTACACCTCCCCGTTCTGACCTATCCCTACTCCCCAGTCTTTATCATCTATTACCCTACACCTCCCCGTTCTGACCTATCCCTACTTCCCAGTCTTTATCAACTATTACCCTACACCTCCCCGTTTTGACCTGTCCCTACTTCCCAGTCTTTATCATCTATTACCCTACACCTCCCCGTTCTGACCTGTCCCTCTCATCCGGCAGAATACTACGTGGAGTGGAACGGCATCCGGGCCAAGGTGGTCCGGCCGGACGTGGAGTGCGTCAACGGGATCGTCCACGTTATCGACGGGGTCCTGATGGTGAACAGGGACGTCACGGTGGCCGGGTCCAGCGCGAGGCCCTCGACCTGTGGTATCCTGGTGCTGGTGTTGGCCTTGGGGCTTGTTCTCTTGGGGAGGGAGTGAGTGGGGACAGGAAAGAGGAAGATGGAGAGAGAGAGGAGGATGAAGAAAAGGAGGAAGATGGAGAGAGAAGAGGATGAAGAAAAGGGAAGGAGGAAGATGGAGAGAGAGAAGAGGATGAAGGAAGAAAAGGAGGAGAGGAGAGAAGATAAAGAAGAGAAGAAAAGAAAGAGAGACACGAGGATAAATAAAGGAAGGAGGAAGACGAGAGAGAAGAAAGAAGAAAGAAAGAAGAGGATAAAGAAGGAGAAAGAAGAGGATAAAGAAAGGAATAAAGAAGAGGATAAAGAAAGGAATAAAGAAGAAGAAAAAAATACAAGAAGATAAAGAAAAGAAAAAAAAATGAAGATAAAAAGGAATAAGAGAGAAAATAAGAGAGGAAAACTGAGACTGACTAATGCAGTTTTAATAATATTAATTATTGACTAATTACTTAATTAGCGTAAAATTATTATTATTATTATCATTATTACTATTATTATTATTATTATCATTATTATTATTATCATTATTATTATTATTATTATTGTTTTCATTATTGTTATTATTATTATCATTATTATTATTATCATTATTATTATTATTATTATTATTATATTATTATTATTATCATTATTATTATTATTATTAACAAGATGAAAAAAACAAGAAACAAGATGATAAAGAAGGAAGAAGAGAGACAAGAGATTAAAGACAAAAAGGAGAATTGAATAAAGAAAAGGAAAGACAAACAAGAAAGATGGAGAGAAGGAAGAGAGAAGATAAGGAAAGGGAGAAAGAGGGAGGTGGAAGAAGATGAAAGGAAGGAAGGAAGTGGAAGAGAAACCAAAAGGAAGACAGAACTAAAGACAAAAATAAGAAAAAAGCAAAAGGACGAATAACAGAGAGGGAAGGAAAAAAAAGTAGAAGAAAAGAAAAAAAAGAAAGAAGGAAAAAAGCAAAAGGAGGAATAACAGAGAAAGTAGAAAAAAAGGAAGAAGGAAGAGAGGAATTTACGAAAAAAAGGGGGGAAGAGATAGAGGTGAATAAAGACAAGGAAAAGACAAAATAGAAAGGAAAACCAGGAAATGGGTGAGAAGAAACAAAAGGAGAATGAAAAGAGAAAAGAGATTAATTACATAAAACAATTATTATCATTATTATTTTTATTATTATTAATTAATTAACGATATTTAAAAAAAAAATAAAAATCTCAATTAAATGTCAATAATAAAAAAAATGTAATAAAAACACACCAAAAAAAGATAATGATGATAAAAACTGTATATAGAGGATTGTGTGTACTTGTTTGTACATACATATGTACGCGTTACAGGACGTACATATTTAGCAATACACATATTATGCTTTTCAGCAATATGAAAACTGCCAGTAATATATGTATATACATTTAAATACATTTAT
>NW_023639060.1:43920-45411 GCF_015228065.2 Penaeus monodon
CGGGAATGAGAATCTGAAAGAGAGAGAAAATGAGAGAAAATAGAGAAAGAGGAAAGAGAGAAAAGAGAAGAGGAAGGAGGAGGAGAGGAGGAGAAGTAGAGGAGGAGGAGGAGAGGAAAGAAGAGAGAGAGGAGGAGGAAGAGTGAATGAGGGCGGAGGAGGAGAGAGAGTGAGGAAAGGAGAGAGAGGAGAGAGGAGAGAGAGAGAGAAGAGAGAGAGAGAAGAGAGAGAGAGAGAGAAGATAAGATTAAGAGAAAGAGAAAGAGGAGGAATACGAGAAGAGGAAGAAGTAAGTAGGGAAGAAGAGTAGGAGAAGGAGAGAGAGGAGGAGAAAGACGAAGAGAGGATAGAGAGATGGAAGATGAGAAGGAAAGGAAGAAGAGGAGAACAACAACAAACAAACAAAAAGACACATAATAAAAACAAAAAATATAATAACAATAATAATAATAATATTAATAATAACAGTACCAATGATAACAATAATAGTAGTAGTAGTAATAATAGTAATGATAATAATGATAATAATGATAATAATAATAATAATAATAATGATAATAATAATAATAATAATAATGATAATAATAATAATAATAATAATAATAATGATAATAATGATAATAATGATAATAACAACAACAAAATTATCTGCACTCGCCTCTCCTAATAATAATAATAATGATAATAATAATAATAATAATAATAATAATAATAATAATGAATAATAATAATAATAATTATTATTATTATTATTATTATTATGATGATGATGATGATGATGATGATGAAGATAATGATAATAATGATGATAATAATGATGATAATGATAACAATGATAATAACAACAACAACAAGAGGTGAGGATAATAAAGAGAAAGAGAGGGAGAGAGAGAGAGGTGAGGATAATAAAAGAGAAAGAGAGGGAGAGAGAGAGGTGAGGATAATAAAGAGAAAGAGAGGGAGACAGAGAGAGGTGAGGATAAAAGGAGAGAGAGAGAGAGAGAGAGAAGGAGGGAGAGATAATAAATAATGATAATAATAATGATAACAACAACAACAGCAACAGCAACTCTACCTCGCAGAGGAGCCTCTCGCTCTGCAGAATATCCTTATTTTCTGGATTCTGCAACACGGACGCGAGGAAGACCCTTGTCTCCTGTTGCAGCGAGAAAATTTCGTGTTGCAATCGCTGGTTGCATTTCAGCAACTTCGCCGTCCGCAGAGTAATGTCCAGGAGACCAAACTGGCGGAGGGCCTGGCGAAGGAGGGAGACAGAGAGAGGTGAGGATAATAAAGAGAAAAGGAGAAGGAGAGAGAATGTGAGAATAATAAAGAGAAAGAGAGAGGGAGAGAGAGAGAGAGAGAGAGAGAGAGAGGGGTGAGAATAATAAAGAGAGAAGAGATGGAGAGAGAGAGAGAGAGAGAGAGGAGAGAGAGAGAGAGAGAGAGAAGGGAAAGAAAAAAGGGGGGAGGAGAAAAAGAGGGAGGGAG
>NW_023639061.1:7500-12413 GCF_015228065.2 Penaeus monodon
AGCATCGTTTTGAAATACGTGGTGACTCGACCATCCCGCCGCCATTGATAATTCCTGTCCCTGACCACTACCGAAAACATCCACACAAGGACCCTCGACAACCTCCTCTCCTGGACCCACCGAAAATCACGTCACCATCAATCGCAGTTGTGATGCGGTTCGCTTCTCCACCAACGCCGCCCCCTCGTCCATCCTCACGCTGGACAACGCATCCGCTCGACGTAGTCCCGTTCCACCAGCTGCTCGTCGGTCACCATCGACGATACTCTCCCGGAAGCAGCAATGTCAGAGACATCATGAGGTCTGCCTCGTCAGGCTTCACATGCTGCGTCGCCCTCAAGTCCCTTGCGTTTCCACCCCGCGCTTCAGAATATCTACAGGCTATTAATCCTGCTAAATTTTGACCTAGCCTCCCCCGCCTGGGTCCCCCTCCCTCACCGCCCCAGCTGCTAGCGACTGAAGAGGTTGCAGAAAAGGCACCAAGATCTTCTCGCCCTGTCTACACCTGGCTATGACGCGCCCTGGTTCCCTAGGCCTCACCTCCCTCGCCACTCACTACTCAACTCACTGCAGTAGTTTTGGTCTAAATTGCTGTCCTCCACGCCACCGTGACCGTTCTGCCCCCCGACCGCCGCCGCCGCCCCGCCGGGCCCTACGCGCCGCCAACAAACTGGTGCCCATCAGGCCCGCACAGGACCACGATAACACCGGAGCACAGTACCCACTCTAGTCCGACTCATCCACGACCTAGTCCATATTTACTGTTCCAATCCTAGCTCACCTGATTTTGTACTTGGGCTTTTGTTTATCCTGTTTTATTTTGGTTGTTATTGATTTGTTAGTTTACTTTGTTATTGTTGTTTATATATTTTATGGGGTATATATAGTTTGTCTCTCTAATCTTAATTTCTCTGTATATTTTCAGCCTCTGGCTGCATGAAATTCATAAACCGATTATTTTTATTATTAATTATTCTTATTATTATATAATATATATAAATATATATAATTATATATATATATTTATATATAATATATATATAGATATATATAATATATATATATATATATATAGTATATGCATATTTGTTGCATATATATATATATATATATATATAATATATGATATATATATATATATATATAGATATATATATATATATATATATATATATATAGTTATATATTATAATATCTATATATATAATTATTACTGAACACGTAATACCCAAGCAGAATCTCATTACATTCACGTTTCTGAGAAATGGAATATTAGACAACATTTTAAAATTGAATTCACTTCTCTATAGGCTTGTTTATTACACCGATACATTTACACATTATATCTTTATATATGTATATTATTAGATATATATATATATAATATTATAGTATATATCATACATATATATATAGTATATATATTATATCTTACTATAATAATATATATATATATATATATATATATATATATGTATATATATATATATATATATATATATTATATATATATATATATATATCTATACATATATTATATATCGATATATCGATATATATATTATAATACATCTTTATATATATATATAATAGATATCTCTATCTATAATATATATATACATATATATAATATCTATATCTTATATATATATATATATATATATATATATAGATATATATATATCTATAATAGATATTATATTATATAATCATATATATGCCTAATATGTATGCATAATGTAGCATATATATATACATACATATACATATATATATATATAATGTGTAAATGTATTCAGGTGTAATAAACCAAGCCTATAGAGAAGTGAATATCAATTTTAAAATGTTTTCTAATGATTCCATTTCTCAGAAACGTGAATGTAATGAGGAATTTCTGCTTGGGTTCTTACGTGTTCATACCCAGTAGCAACTAAGCAATCCTATTTCATGAATCAACTTGCTTGCATGATTGATTTCGAAGAGGTAATAGTTGCTTTGGCTAAAGCTGATTGGGAAATGTTTACCTGAGATCTGCAGCTTAATAACTATGTTGGGTTTGCATCAAATTTGTATTAAGTATATATATTCATGTACGGATCTATACATTATAAATACACCCACACACATAACACTACACACACACATGCTATACATGTTTACATATATGCATATATATATTACTTATATATAATCATATATATATATATATATCTATATATATCATATATATATACCACACACACACACACACACACACACATATGTGTATGTGGATGTATGTATACACATATATTTACGAAGTGCGTTAAAAAAAAAAAAATTTGTGAGTAAATAAATGAAGCTAGGGAGACATGTATGTAGGTGTTCCTAATGCGCATGCGTGAATTTCTTCCTACCTGCAGAAACTGCCGATAAGTGAGGATAAGTGAGTGCCGTCAGATTTCGAGAAAATGACAAAAAACTTGTGCAACGATTATGCCGACAATTTTAGATTGAAAAGTATTTTGTAAATTTAACTTATGTGTAGTTTCCAGGAATATTGTGATATTCGTTTACTTTATAATTCATATCTTTTTAGATTCACTACATTAAGTTGTAATATCCTTGAATTAATCATGACCACTATTATGTTTTAACAAAGAAGTATGTGTGATATGATTTTGTATGTAACTATTTTGTTTATAAGCATGTTTAAACAAAAGGATAATGTTCTGAACCCACTTCACAATTTTTTTACACAATGAAGATGAGTGTTGCACACTCGGAACGTTCGTGTTTTGTTAAATTAAAAGAAGAAAGAAGTTACTATGATTCTGTTAACACTGGTCCTGATTTTTTTTTCTCTGCATCCCCACTAGAAGTTCCATAGCTGTTACTATTAAGAAAAGGTATGGTGATCGAATACTAAAAACTTATATTAATTACGAGAAATTCATATTTAAGGAGGAAAAGTGTCTTGGTTTAGTTATTTCTTAAGAATGTTTTAAAACATAACCTTAATCCAAAAATTGAAGACTTAAACTTTGTAAAGTCAGAATCAATAATATGGTATGTAAGTATTTCTATACTGAACTCAAAGTGAAAATAGGGAGGCAAAAAGTCATAAATATAAAATCATAGCTTTGGAAAATTAATTAAAATAATATACTTCATACCCTGATTTCAACCATCTAAGATGTACGGAAAGTTGTAAGTAACAGTCTTTGAAAACTGTTGAGAGTTCATAAAAAGAAATTACTCCAGTTGGGTTTGAACAAATACAGGATAACTTTAGATCCAAATAATTTGTTTTTAATTTCTCGAATGTAAATTTATAACACAATATAAAATCTTTGCTAGCTAATAGTCTGAAATTTTGCTTTCCTCCTCCTAAATTAAAGTTTTGGCCCAGTTCATTAAATTACCATATCGTACATGATAGACCTTGAAACCGAAATCATAGAAACGCTCTAATCACAAACGAGCATTCTCTTTACTTTATTCTGAAAGAAAAGAAAGGTGAAGATAGTTTTCTGACTCAGACCCTAAGCTTCTCACGGATTAGCAAAAAATAATATTCAAAAAAAAAATATAGTATTCTATGAGACCCATACGATCACCCATACGACTATAAATATAATGTATCTAAATTTCATTTCCCTGTGGAAGAAACTCACTAATAAATGGTTATACAATACAAACCACTTACTTTTTGGGGTGAACTGATGAATATATCCAAAGCTAATAGTATGTACTTGATTTCCTCAAACTTATTCATAAATGTCCTCACTAGATGAAACCCTTTCTATTATTATGATTCTCTTTTCGGGGGGGATGGAAACAAGAAATTCAGGTCTAAAAAAAAAAAAAAAAAAAAAAAAAAAAAAAATCTCTATCAGAAACTTGGATATAGCTCCAAGGGACATGTTTTATTTCAATGGAAAATTATATATCACCCGATTGAAGGGGTGGCAATGTTAAGCCCTTTAGTCCCATCTCTTATTAAGGTTTTTTATATACTGTTTTGAGAATTTTTTCTTGACAAGAACGTCCCACCTCTTTTAAACTTGTCATTAGTTACGTTGATTCCAAGGTTGCCTACCTTTTTCAGATATTAATAATCTCTCGTGAACACATGCTTTCATTTTTGTGTACAGAAACCTACCTACAAATAACTTATGTCAAGTTTATATCCTAGTATTTCATTATATCTAGGAACTATTTAATTTTCACCAGTTTAATTTATTATCAATAGCCGTACGATAAATGAATTTCCTTTTCCTCTAAATTTCATTCAATAACATCAAGAAAACTTTGAATAATCAGAGTCTCCTGAATTTATCCCTCATCTGTACCAATTTTTATAAAACTATAAGGTTTTAGATGTTTTAAGTACAATTTGGATAGAAATTACGTGAAATTGTCCACAACAAAATACAGTACAGTAAGTTAAAAATAATTTGCACAGATACAATAACTAATGGTAACCTTTTAAATTCAAGGATAGAATCTGTACGCCTTTGTGCTCTTCCCTCATAAGTTTTCCTGTGATGCTGTAATGTTATTTTAGGTTAGAAAAAATCCTGTCATTCTTATCCGTATGTAAGAACACAGAGGCTTCTTTTAAGGAATAAAGGATTTAAAACTTCAAACCCAAATAATCTTAAATTACGAAGCCAGTCCTTGTAAGAAAAATCATTCCCTTTTTCTTATGAATAATTATGAATTTTTGGACTCTCCCCAGTCAGATTTATACCTAAACATCTAGAAACTTTGGGTATAGATCTTAAAACCAAATTTTTGATTAATCCTTTTTTCCTCAATTGACATTGTAATCTTCATAGTTGCCCATATCTATTCGTTTTCTTATTCTCAGTATATAGGTCGTTGAAGTTTTTTTTGTATATGTATATATATATATATATATATATATA
>NW_023639062.1:0-12413 GCF_015228065.2 Penaeus monodon
TCCACAAAACCAAAAAAAATTCCCATTTTAGAAAGCTTTGGCAGATTTTTTTTGGCCAAAAAGACAGCAAGGAACTGTACAAGGAGTTGGTGATGTCAAGGACTGTATCCAAGATCGAGAAGGCAACTCAAGAAGTAGTGTTAAAAAGATACACTGTACATACCAGGTTTTTAAACAAGACATGTCAGTATGGAAAGCCATTAAGAGTGGACCTTCATTACTTTTTCACCTAATGGCAGCTCACCAACTCCCAAGGATGGCAGGATTTTCCCGACATTATAGAGAAAAAAAAATTTTTTCTATTTACCTAGAGATAAGCTAAACAAAAACTCTAAAATAGAAAAACTCAACAGACCCATTTAGGAGAAGCAAAGCACACCCTAGAGGAATGGCATAAAATCCTGGGGCCCACTGCAAGTGGCAGATGGGGCAAAACTTGAAGCAACTGTCGATGGGTGCACATATTGATTTAAAGAGAAGTTTAGCTGTACCACATGTGTTCTTGGTACGATGACACAGTATAGAATAGAAAGCCTGACAAAAAGGTTAAACAACCTTTGGATTTAGTACACTGTGATCTAGAGGACCTTTTGATCCAGCAGCTAAAGGAGGTTACAGATACAGTATCTCTTTATAGATGACTACTCAGGAGCTCTTAGAATCTACTTCATTAGAAATAAGAGTGTACAGTACATGCAATGAAGAGGTATCTTGCAGAAACACCCACCATATGGCATATAAAAAGGCTAAGATGTGACCATGGAACAGAATTTACAAATCAGGAATTCATAACACTCCTTATAGAGAGTAAGATTAAACATGAATTCTCTGCACTTTTACTCTCCACATCAAAATGGAACAGTTGAGAGATCACCCCAAATCAGTTTTTGACATGGCTCGATACTTACTAATTGAGTCCAAATTTTCCCAAAGATATGTGGGTTATGCTGTGAAGGCTGCTTGTTATATTCCCGAAACAAGTGTTATAATCCTAGAATTCAGAAGACTCCAGTAGAAATGCCTACTGGAAGACGGCCAAACATTAGCAAAATGAATATTTTTGGAGTAAGATATTTTGCATATGAACCAAGAGAAACAGAAACTTGATCCAAGGAGTAAGGAGGAAATATTTGTGGGCTATGATGACCAGAGTCCAGCCTACTGATTTACTAGAAAAATAAGATGTGTTAAGTTCATGGAAAACTTACCCCAATGAAGCCGAGTCACCAAATGACGAGCAAACCTCAGATGAAGATGACACACTGGTGGAGACTAGACTTCAGCAAAAATCCCTTCAAGAAAATCAAGACAAGCCACCAGGTAACACAAGTGAAGAAAGAAGATATCCAACTCGAGAAAGGCGGAAACCCTCAAAATTAGATGACTACAAGTAGATAGTAAAATGCCAAATCCGGGATGTGACCTTGAGGATGACGTAACACACTCCCGGATATAGCACAGCCATGACCTTGAGGATGACCGTGAGGATCACATAACACACTCCCGGATAAGCAGTGCCATAACCTTGGATGACGTAACACATTCCGGATATAGCCTGCAACATTGAGTGACCCTAACACATTCCGCGATATAGCAGTGCAAATGTCACTCCAAACATTGAGGATGACGTAACACATTCCCGGATATAGCAATGCCAGACCATGGGGAGGGACTTTAAACATTCCCGCGGATATAGCAGGGGCCATGACCTCGGGATGAGCATGGGATGACGTAACACACCCCCGCAAAAATATGGGTAAAAAAACCCTTGAGGTTTAACTTTAACGAACCCCCCCCCTTTTTGGTAGGTGTTTGGGATACTGACATAAAAACGCGTTTTTTTTTTTTTTTTTTTTTTTTTGTTTTTTTTTAAATTTTTGATACGTTAAAATTTATACCTCCTGACGCCCATACCCCCAACCCTGTAAGGGTGCATTTTAACTCCATGAGGGGATGAACACACCTCATACTATTGCTTTCCCTTGATTAATTTCTTCAACCTCTATGAAATAGGCATTTATTGGGAAAATCATAGGTAGTAAAAAAATACATCAACTATTTAAAATTTATTTATTAAATATATAAAAACACATCTTTTTATTAACTTTTATATAGTCAAATCCCTCACACACATAAAACACACCCCCACACACACCCCACACACACACACACACACCACCCACTTTATATATATATTATTTTATTTTATATTATTTTCCAAATATTTTAATTATAATATATAAGAGTAAAAAAAAAATATAAAAAAAACCTCAAAAAAAGATATGGATTTGGGATTAAAAATCTTCTTCCTCCCCTTTCTTCATTTATATCTTTAAAGAATAAAGCTACTGTAAGGCCGGGCCCTCATCATAAATCATCATCATCATCATCTCATCATCACATGTAGCTTCATCGTGGAAAAAAACTTTAACAACCCCCGACAGTATCATGATTTGCAGAAAAAATTACTATCGGTTAGACTTTCTCGTTTTTTTCCCACAAAGACATTAAAATTTAGATAAAATCACTAGTTTTAAACTTTTTCCCTTGATTTTCCTTTTCTTTCCCCTAATATTTTTCTCCTCCTCCCCTCTTCCCCCCGGGGCTTCAATATGGGAAGGGTAAAGGATACCCATAACCCAATTTTTCTTGAGAAGTGGTAGAAAAATTTTATCATAAAAAGTTACTAAAACCCCCTTTTAAACCCTTTACGTGTTGTAAACATTCCCCCTTTTTTTAAATTAAGGGAAAAGAAGGGGGGAAAATAAACTTTGATCAGGGAAATTAAAAAGGGAATTTTCCTTAAACATCTCATGTGTAAGTCTTTTTTTTCTCAACTTGGGAAAATCCCCTTTTCACAGAAATTTCACTTTTGGGTCATCTTCGAGAAAAAACAGAATACTTTTTTCGGGCTAAACCACGACCTCCTTTGATAATTTGATGCCCCGGGTCTCGATTCTTTAAAGTCCAAGTGCCCTTTTCCCAGGGCTGTTATTATACAATTCATGGTCAGCAGGAAATTTCGAGCGATCGATAAAAATTCTCAATGGATAGTTAAGAAGCTCATTTTTCCCCAATCCCCCAATCCCCAAAGAAAAAAAAAACCCGGGGTCAGTGTCACTAAAAATGAGAGAACCCCACGTTTCCATATTGTTTCTTTCATAACCGAAATCCCAGAAATGAAAAAATGTTACTTAACTAGATCTAAAATGTGGTACCCAATATATTGGGGTTGGGTTTCATTTTAAACAAGGGGTTTTCCCTGAAGGAAATTAAACCCTATTTGTTCAAAGGGGAAATCCTCCTCGGGAAAAGGGGATCTCTGACAGCAGTGAAAAAAATTTACCTTTTCTGGTAAAAAACTTTTGTTTTCAGGGACTATTTAGGGGGTTTTTAGCAAGCACCCCCAAAAAAAAAATTTTAAACTAAAACTTTTTAAACCCCATCGCCTGCTTTTCCCCCCCAGCTCGTGCTCGTTTCCCGACGTTACCTCTAAAAAAAGGTCGGGGAAAATTTTTTTTGAGAAAAGGAAAATAGCCCGGTGAACTCGAGAAAATTTCCCAAAACCCTAGCGTCATAAATAATTGAAACCCAACTAAAGTGAAACGGGGGAAATTGGGTCTGAGGGAGTTTTGTAAACAACTAATTTCTTGTTTTTTGCGGGGGTTATTTCAATTGACGATCACCCTTGGGTTTTTTTTCTGATAGTAGAAAACAGTTTTAAAAAGTCTATATTCAAATGTTTTAAAGGGGGGGAAATTCATCTGTTCTTTTTGCGCCCGAGGCCCAACATTAAGGAAATTTTTAAGAAGCCGGGTAGGATATCTCGGCATCAGGATTATGATTAGAAAATCCCCTTTTTTCTAAAAAAAATTGCTTTTCCCCCTACTTTTAAATTCCCCGAAGGCCCTCCTACGGGTAAGTTTAACCGTGCAGCATGCGTAAAGGCTATTAAAAATAAATAAAAAGACTATAAATTGCCCTTTTTGTTTTGGCGCAATGTTACCTATTTTCCTTATTATATACATAAAAAAAAATTGCGAACAACGATTGTAAAACCCCCTCAAAACGTTATCTCTAATTATTTTCCCCTCTAACCCAGAATCCGATATCGGGTCAATAAATAATTTGCTCGACAAAAAAAAAATAAAAAAAAAAACCCCCCCGTACCCAAAGGAAAGGAAAACAAAACCCAAAACACACCCCGAGACCAAAAAACTATCACGCAGGCAGGCCCCGCCTGAAGAAAAAAATCAGTTTAAACTTTCCTACGTCCCCAAACAAAAATAGCAGAGAAAGTAACCCGCGCAGCAAAAGTAAAACCCGCAAAAAATCGAAAAAGGGTTTCGAGCGCGTGCTGAAAATTTTCCTCATCTGAAAGTGCTCCGATTTCAACACTTTTAAAAAAAAAAATCTTCTTCCCGGTGGGGCGATGCTTTCCCCATTTTGGGAATTCATCATCTAAAAAATGTTTTTTTCCCCCCGATAGAAGATAAAAAATGGGAAACGCTAGGAAGGTGATGATTCATATCTTTCGAATAAAACAAAGGGTCCCCCTGACCCCAGTGTGAAATCTTTGGAAAAAAGTTCGCTAGCTAAACACTCTAAAAGCCATACTATCCCAAAAAACCCAATCCCCCAAATTTGAAAATTTAAAATTTTGACCCCTTGATTGGGTAAACCTGAATTTGGTTTTGTCAAGTTAAATTCCCCTTTAAAAAAAAATAGATATATCATAGCTCATATTTGAAACTAAAAAAGGGAATAGGGTTTTTTTTGGTTTCGCATCTGAAGGTTACAACGCGGGCAACATGCACCTAAATAATTTTTTTCGGGCGCATCATGTTTATCATGATGTCGATTTTTTTTCGCTCCTTCGGGAAAGCGGGAAAATACCGCACACACAGCATGCACCGCCTCTTTGAAAATTTCGGATATCCTCCCTTTAGTGAAGATGGAGTAGGGGGAAAATTTTTTTAATACTCACCCAAAAACATAAAACGTTCAATGAAAAGAGCGATGCATTTGGGCCCACAAAACTGAAAAGAATCTATGACTCACCCCCCTCTATCTAGAGAATATAAAAATACGGGAATCCCTCGATGCAAACGCATTTTCACCAGAGTTGTTGTTATAAACACCCCAGTTTTTATCCAATGCATTCCATATCAAAAAAAGCTACATTTTTAGGGGGGGAAGCTTTTATGTGGATGGCCCAAAAATCGGGAACTCCCCCGGGTTTTTGGGTAAACAAAAGGTTTGAGAAACTCCAGACTTTCAATGCTTCCCTCATACAACATCTGGTCACTCACAGCAGTTAGACATAACCGACAAAAATATTTTTAAAAAGATCGCGTAAAACGCGATATAATTTGGGTGGGGAAAAACCTGAATGAAACGCAGTGGGACTTTTCCTACAAAACAAAGGAACAATTTCCCTTGAGGTATTTTTTTTTAATCCCTTTTTTGCTAAAGTAATCATGGCTTTTCGGAAAAGACTCCCTTTTTTTTATTATCTTATCACCGGCAACCCAGGAAAACTGGAGTCATTTTGGGAAATGAAAAGGAGAAATGAAATTTGATTCTCCCAAATTTTGCAATATTTTCCCATGCAAGTTTTTCTTATAAACTCCCCAAAAATTTAAAACCCTCTGTTATTGGGGGCCCCCCCTCTAAAATATACTGCAACTCACAAACGCACTTTTTAACCAAATTGGGGGGGCTTTTAAAATTGGTATAGTTCGAAAACATTGTAAAAAACAACTCATATTTTTTTGATTTAGGGTTTAAAACGCATTTTATTTCCCTAACTCCCCCTTTGGGTAAGAAAAATAATCACCGATTTTTTAAAAAAGCGCCCATTTGTGTGACGGTTTTTTTAAAAAACCCTTTGCCCTTTAGTTTCGCTAAGCCCAAATTTTTCTAAAACGATTGATGGGAATTGGTTCCATTCATCAATGAGTTTATTAAAAAACATATTATTTATATATGATTTGATTAGGGAGACCAAAGTATTGGACCCCCCCCCCCTTTATATTCTTTTGGAAAATAAATGGTTTAAAATTCCGACCGATTTTTAATGGGAGGGGGGTTCCCCCGTGTTTCTCTATTTTTTAAAACAGCATTTCCGGAAGTTTCCGAAATTTTAACCCGCAAAAACCCATAGGGCTGTGATACTTTTTTGGGAATCGAAAAAAAGTAAAACACAAAACCCCCCCCCCCCCCCCCCATATAGCACTCCAGGGTTCTGTGTGGGGGGGCCTTCCCCCTCGGGCATCATCAACTCTAAATCTTACAGCAATTTATATGCGGTTTTTGGAAGGGTGAGGGTTTCTCCGAAGCCTTTACGGTTTTGGTGTTTGTTTGGATGGTGTGTGCGTGTGTGTTGTGGTATTGTAAAAAACATCCTCTCGTAAAAGAATTTTATATCTCCTACTTTTTTTAAAGTTTTTTTGTTTTTGATCCCTGAATATAAAATTTTCGATGTTACATTCGGGTGTGGGTTTTATTTGTTTTTCCCGAACCCATTTGGATCATTTAGAGGGTGTTTTAAAATCGGGGAAAAAAGAGGGTGGTCACGGAATTAGTAAAGGGATTAAAAAGGAGAAAATTTTAAACGGCTGTTTTTTATCGGGAAAAGGGAAAAAAACCCCATAATAAAAAAGGGGGAAAATACCTCCCAACCTCGTGGTATCCTCAAATAGTCGATCCTTACATTATAGAAAAATCTCCGTCTTTAAAATTTTGCAATATTACACGTTTAAATTTTAAACACCCCTATAAAAATTTGGGAAATTTTTTGCAAAAAGGTTTTCCAAGGGACGACATGCAAATTTAAACGTCATAATGATAACGCGAAATTCATTTACAACCCAAAAACAACAAAAAATCGTGATTACCTTAAAAGCTACATACTTTCATCCCCTTTGTCAGCGCGAAACTGTCTCCCAAAAAAAAGTTTTAGGGAGACTTTTTTGGGAAAAAAATTAGCCTTTCCCGTTTTTAGGTGCATATATCCCGCTGCGGTTTTGAAAAGAAAAACCTTTTTCGTACCTCTTTGGGTTTTTATAAACTCGCATTCTTTCCGGGAAATAAGTTTTTATAAAGGGCATTTTCACAAAAAAACACCCCCCCACACGTATATCAAGGGGTGTAAAAGAAAAAATCATTCGCGGGGATATGAAAAATTTTTCATCGCCCTTCCCGGGTTTGGGAGTGTTTTTAAAAATTTATACCAGGAAAACGGAAAAAAAAATTCATTTGGAGTATCTCTTTTAAAAAGGCCCATTATTTGCTAGATTTTTCCCCCTTTTTTTGAAATTTTTTGGAAAATTTTTTCTTTTACCCTTTTTTTTTTATAAATGGAGACAAATTTCCCTTTTTTTTCATCATTATTATCAATTTAAAAATCATTTCATCATTATCACCAAATTAAACATCATCATTATCATCATTATTTCAATTATTTTTCATCATTTTTTGGGAATTATTATCATTTTTATTGCCCAATTTTTTGCAGGGTTTAAATATAATTTTGAAACTATACTAATAACAACAACAATAATAAAAGAAATAACAATAATAAAAACAAAAATAACGATATTATAACGACTATTAACATTATTATTATACTTATTATTATTATTATTATTGTTATTATTACAGTTATAATATATGTTTTGGCAATAATACTATTAAAAAAAGTAATAATAATAATAATAATAATAATAATAATAATAATAATAATAATAATAATAATAATAATAATAATAATAATAATATTGATAATATTAATAATCATCAAATGTTATCAAAATTCTCTTTATTCTCACTTTTATCCTCATTATTGTCATGATTAATACGATTTGGTAATTACTATCATTATTACTCTAATAATTGCCAAAATCATCAGAGAAATCAAAAAAACGTTATTTTAGAGTATACTCTCAAAAGGCTATATTTCGCTAGATTTTGCCACTTTTTCGACTTTTGGGAATTATTTTCTTTTACCTTTTTTTTATTATAAATGGAGACAATTCCTGTTATTATCATCATTATTATCATGATTATCATCAATATTATCATTATCATCATCATTATCATCATTATCATCATCATTATCATCATTATTGCAATTATTATCATCATTATTGCAATTATTATCATTATTATTGCAATTATTGCAGTTATAATATATAATTTTGCAACTATACTAATAACAACAACAATAATAATAGAAATAACAATAATAATAACAATAATAACGATCTTATAACGACTATTAACATTATTATTATACTTATTATTATTATTATTATTGTTATTATTACAGTTATAATATATGTTTTGGCAATAATACTAATAAAAAAAGTAATAATAATAATAATAATAATAATAATAATGATAATAATAATAATAATAATAATAATAATAATAGTAATAATAATAATAATAAATAATAATAATAATAATAATAATATTGATAATATTAACAATCATCAAATGTTATCAAAATTCTCTTTATTCTCACTTTTATCCTCATTATTGTCATGATTAATAAGATTTTGGTAATTATTATCATTATTACCCTAATAATTGCCAAAATCATCAGAGAAATCGTAAAAACGTCATTTTGGAGTATACTCTCAAAAGACTATATTTCGCTAGATTTTGCCGCTTTTTCGACTTTTAGGAAATATTTTCTTTTACCTTTTTTTTATTATAAATGGAGACAATTCCTGTTATTATCATCTTTATTATGATGATTATCATCAATATTATCATTATCATCATCATTATCATCATCATTATCATCATTATTGCAATTATTATCATCATTATTGCAATTATTATCATTATTATTGGATTTATTGCAGTTATAATATATAATTTTGCAACTATACTAATAACAACAACAATAATAATAGAAATAACAATAATAATAACAATAATAACGATATTATAATAATTATTTATATCATTATTAAAATTAATATCGTAATTACAGTAATTATCACTGTTATAATAATTATTTTTGCAATTATACTTCTAGTAAAAATGATAATAATGATAATAATAATGATAATAATAATATAATATAATAATGATAATATTAATAACGATATTATAACGACTATTAACATTATTATTATACTTATTATTATTATTATTATTGTTATTATTACAGTTATAATATATGTTTTGGCAATAATACTAATAAAAAAAGTAATAATAAATAATAATAATAATAATAATGATTAATAATAATAATAATAATAATAATAATAATAATAATAATAATAATAATAATAATAATAATAGTAATAATAATAATAATAATGATAATATTTATAATATTAATAATCATCAAATGTTATCAAAATTCTCTTTATTCTCACTTTTTCCTATTATTGTCATGATTAATACGATTTTGGTAATTATTATCATTATTACCCTAATAATTGCCAAAATCATCAGAGAAATCGAAAAAACGTCATTTTGGAGTATACTCTCAAAAGGCTATATTTTGCTAGATTTTGCCGCTTTTTCGACTTTTGGGAATTATTTTCTTTTACCTTTTTTTATCATAAATGGAGACAATTCCTGTTATTATCATCATTATTATGATGATTATCATCAATATTATCATTATCATCATCATTATCATCATTATCATCATTATCATCATCATTATCATCATTATTGCAATTATTATCATCATTATTGCAATTATTATCATTATTATTGGAATTATTGCAGTTATAATATATAATTTTGCAACTATACTAATAACAACAACAATAATAATAGAAATAACAATAATAATAACAATAATAACGATATTATAATAATTATTTATATCATTATTTTAATTAATATCGTAATTACAGTAATTATTACTGTTATAATAATTATTTTTGCAATTTTACTACTAGTAAAAATGATAACAATGATAATAATAACAATAATAATATTAATAACGATATTATAACGACTATTAACATTATTATTATACTTATTATTATTATTATTATTGTTATTATTACAGTTATAATATATGTTTTGGAGATAATACTAATAAAAAAGTAATAATAATAATAATAATAATAATAATAATAATAATAATAATAATAATAATAATAATAATAATAATAATAATAATAATAATAATAATAATAATAATAATAATAATAATAATAATAATAAAGTAATAATAATAATAATAATGATAATATTGATAATATTAATAATCATCAAATGTTATTAAAATTCTCTTTATTCTCACTTTTATCCTCATTATTGTCATGATAAATACGATTTTTGTAATTATTATCATTATTATCCTAATAATTGCCAAAATCATCAGAAAAATCGAAAAAACGTCATTTTGGAGTATTCTCTCGAAAGGCTATATTTCGCTTGATTTTGCCACTTTTCCGACTTTTGGAAATTATTTTCTTTTACCTTTTTTATTATAAATGGAGACAATTTCTGTTATTATCATCATTATTATCATGATTATCATCAATATTATCATCATCATCATCATTATCATCATTATTGCAATTATTATCATCATTATTGCAATTATTATCATTATTATTGCAATTATTGCAGTTATAGTATATAATTTTGCAACTATACTAATAACAACAACAATAATAATAGAAATAACAATAATAATAACAATAATAACGATATTATAATAATTATTTATATCATTATTTTAATTAATATCGTAATTACAGTAATTATTACTGTTATAACAATTTTTGCAATTATACTACTAGTAAAAATGATAATAATAATAATAATAACAATAATAATATAAATAACGATATTATAACGACTATTAACATTATTATTATTCTTCTTCTTATTATTATTATTATTATGTTATTATTACAGTTATAATATAGGTTTGGCAATAATTCTAATAAAAAAGTAATAATAATAAAAAAAATAATAATGATAGTAATAATAATAATAATAATGATAATAATAATAATAATAATAATAATAATAATAATAATAAAAATAATAATAATAATAATAATAATAATAATAATAATAATAATAATAATAATAATAATAATAATAATAATAATAACAATAGTAATAATAATAATAATAATGATAATATTGATAATGTTAATAATCATCAAATGTTATCAAAATTCTCTTTATTCTCACTTTTATCCTCATTATTGTCATGATTAATACGATTTTGGTAATTATTATCATTATTACCATAATAATTGCCAAAATCATCAGAGGAATCGAAAAAACGTCATTTTGGAGTATACTCTTAAAAGGCTATATTTAACTAGATTTTGCCGCTTTTTCGACTTTTGGGAATTATTTTCTTTTACCTTTTTTTATTATAAATGGAGACAATTCCTGTTATTATCATCATTATCATCATGATTATCATCAATATTATCATTATCATCATCATTATCATCATTATCATCATTATCATCATTATCATCATCATTATCATCATTATTGCAATTATTATCATCATTATTGCAATTATTATCATCATTATTGCAATATATCATTATTATTGCAATTATTGCAGTATAATATATAATTTTGCAACTATACTACTAGTAAAAATGATAATAATGATAATAATAACAATAATAATATTAATAACGATATTATAACGACTATTAACATTATTATTATACTTATTATTTTATTATTATTTTTATTATTACATTTATAATATATGTTTTGGCAATAATACTAATAAAAAAGTAATAATAATAATAATAATAATAATAATGATATTAATAATAATAATAATAATAATAATAATAATAATAATAATAATAATAATAATAATAATAATAATAATAATAATAAATAGTAATAATGATAATAATAATGATAATATTGATAATATTAACAATCATCAAATGTTATCAAATTTCTCTTTATTTTCACTTTTAACCTCATTATTGTCATGATTAATATGATTTTTGTAATTATTATCATTCTTACCCTAATAATTGCCAAAATCATCAGAGAAATCGTAAAAACGTCATTTTGGAGTATACTCTCAAAAGGCTATATTTCGCTAGATTTTGCCGCTTTTTCGGCTTTTGGGAGTTATTTTCTTTTACCTTTTTTATATAAATGGAGGACAATTCCTGTTATTATCATCATTATTATGATGATTATCATCAATATTATCATTATCATCATCATTATCATCATCATTATCATCATTATTGCAATTATTATCATCATTATTGTAATTATTATCATTATTATTGCAATTATTGCAGTTATAATATGTAATTTGCAACTATACTAATTAAAAGAAAAACAAAAAATAATACTAATAAAAATAACAATAATAATAACGAATAATAACAATTTATTATAATAATATATTAATA
>NW_023639064.1:0-12411 GCF_015228065.2 Penaeus monodon
ATTAATTTTATATTTTTATTATCAATTTATCATATATCATTTTTTTAATTATTATTATTTTTTTTTTTTTTATTAATTATTTTTATTATTTTTTTTATATTATTTTTTATTATTTTATTTAATTTTATATTATTAAAAATTTTATTATCATAAAATACAAAAATTAAAAAAATTTTTAAAAAAACCAAAAAAATTTTTAAAAATTTTTTTTTTTTTTTGTTATTATTATCAATTTTTTTTATGGATAAATTGCAAAAAAAATATAAACGAAATTACGTAATAACATTTTAAATTTTAAAATAATGATATAATTTTATATAAACTTTTTTGTTAAATTTTGTTTTTTTCTATTATTTTGTGTTGTTATTAGTAATTGAAAAATAAAATTATAATCCCATAATTCAATATTTTTAATTTGCAAAATGATAAAAAATTTTCAAATGATGATAAATTTAAAAATGATGATAATTTTTATAATATATGATAAATAATATGATGATAATCAGATAATTAGGAAAAAAAGGGATTTTGTTCCATATATAATAAAAAAGGGGAAAAGAAAAAAAAATCCCAAAAAGTCAAAAAAGCGGCAAAATCTAGGGAAATTACCCCTTTTGAAGTATACTCCAAATGACGTTTTTTTTTTTCTTGATGATTTTGGAAATTATTAGGGTAATAATGATAAAATTACCAATTCTTTTAAATCAGACAATAAGGGAAAAAAAGTAAAAAAAGAGATTTGGATAACTTTGTGATTATTATATTTTTAATATTACATTATTATTATTTTTATTTTTAAAATTATTATTATTATTATTATTATTATTATTATTATTATTTTTTTTTAATTATTTTTTTTATTTTATTTTTAAATTTTATTATTTTTTTTTTGTTTTTAATTATTATTATTATTAAATATATTAAATTTTTAAATATAAAAAAAATAATAAAAATTTATATAATATATATTTATAATATTTTTATTATTTATTATTTTATTATTTCATTATTATTCTTTTACTTATATAATTGCAAAAAAAATTATTATAAAGTAATAATTCGTAATAACGATTAATTAAAATATGATATAAATTTTATAAAAAAACTTTTTTATTGTTATTTTATTTTATTCTTTTATTATTGTGTTGTTATTAGTATAGTTTAAAAATTTTATTATAACTGCAAAATTTGCAATAATATGATAATAATTGAAATAATATGATAATAATTGCAATGATGATGATAAATATTGCAATATGAATTATAATGATGATAATGATGATGATAATGATAATATTGATGCTAATCATGATAATAATTGATGATAATAACAGGAATTGTCCTCCATATATAATAAAAAAAAGGTAAAAGAAAATAATTCCAAAAGTCGAAAAGCTGCAAAATTCTAGCGAAATTATAGCCTTTTGAGAGTAATACGCCAAAATGACGTTTTTTCCGATTTCTCTGATGAATTTGGCAATTAATAGGGTAATAATGATAATAATTACCAAAATCATATTAATCACGACAAATAATGAGGATAAAAATGAGAATAGAGAATTTTTGATAACATTTGATGATTATTAATATTATTATATTATCATTATTCTTTTTATTATTACTATTATAATTATTATTATTATTATTATTATCATTATTATTATCATTATTATTGTTATTATTATTATTATTATACTATCGTTATTAATATTATTATTGTTATTATTATCATTATTATCATTTTTTACTAGTAGTATAATAGCAAAGATAATTATTATAACAGTAATAATTACTGTAATAACGTATTATTAAAATTCATATCGATAATTATTATAAATATCGTTTATTAATTGTTATTATTAGTGTTAGTTCTATTATTATTGTTGTTGTTATTAGTATAGTTTTGCAAAATTATATATTATAATGCAATAAATTGAAATAATAATGATAATAATTGCAATAATGATATAATAATTGCAATAAGGATGATATAAATTGCAATAATGATGATAATGATGATAATGATGTGAATAATGATAAATATTGATGATAATCATGATAATATATGATAATAAGGAATTGTCTCCATATATCATAAAAAAAGAGGTAAAGAAATAATCCCATAAGGTCGAAAAGCGGCAAAATCTAGCGAAATAAGCCTTTTGAGAGTATACTCCAAAATGACGTTTTTTTTCGATTTCTCTATGATTTTGTAATTATACGGTTATAATTGATAATATTACCAAAATCGTATACTATGAAATACTGGGATAAAAGTGAGAATAAAGAGAATTTTGATAACATTTGATGATTATAATATTATCAATATTATCACAATTTATTATTATTATTACCTATTATATTATTATTATTATTATTATTATTATTTTATTATTATTATTATTATTTATTATCATTATTGTTTATTATTATTATTATTATTATTATTAATTTATTACTATATTAGTTATTAGTATTATTATTAATCATTATTATTATCATTATTATTATTATTAGAATTGCAAAAATAAATTATTTATAACAGTAATAATTACTGTAATAACGATATTTAATATAAAGTAATGATTAGATAATTATTATAATAAATCGTTTTTATTGTTATTATTATTTTTATTTCTATATATTGTTGTTTGTTATTAGTATAGTTCCAAAAATTATATATTATAACTGGCATAATTGATAATAATGATAATAATTGCAATAATGATGATAATTAATTGCAATAATGATGAATAATAATTGCAATAATGAATGATAATGATGATAATATGATGATAATGATAATATTGATGATATCAAGGTGATAATAAGATGATAATACAGGAATTGTCCTCCATATATAATAAAAAAAAAGGTAAAAGAAAAATAATTCCCAAAAAGTCGAAAAAGCGGCAAAATCTAGCGAAATATAGCCTTTTGAAGAGTATCTCCAAAATGACGTTTTTTCGATTTTCTCTGATGATTTTGGCAATTATTAGGTATATGATAATAATTATAAAAATCGTATTAATCATGACAATAATGAGGATAAAAGTGAGAATAAAGAGAATTTGATAACATTTGATGATTATTAATATTATCAATATTATCATTATTATTATTATTATTATTATATTATTATTATTATTATTATATTATTTTATTATTATTATTATTATATTATTATTATTTTATTATTATTATTAATTATTATTTATTTTATTTTATTATTATTGTTTATTTATATGTATTATTATATTTATTTCATTTTCTAGTATAATTGCAAAAATAATTATTTAAAGTAATAATTACTGTAATAACGATATTAATTAAAATATGATATAGATAATATTATAATATCGTTATTATTGTTATTATATTGTATTCTATTATTACGTTGTTTATTAGTATATTCAAAATAAATTATAACTGCATAATGAATAAATGATAAAATTGCAATAATTGATGAATAATAATGCAATAAATGATATAATTGCAATAATGATGATAATGAATGAGATAATGATAATATTGATGATAATCATGATAATAAGATATAATAACAGGAATTGTTCATTATAATAAAAGTAAAAGAAATAATTCCCAAAATCGAAAAGCGGCAAATCTGAATTATAGCCTTTTGAGAGTATACTCCAAATAACGTTTTTTCTCGATTTCTCTATGATTTTGTGCAATTATTAGGGTAATAATGATAATAATTACCAAATCGTATTAATCATGACAATAAAGAGGATAAAATGAGAATAAAAGAATTTTGATAACATTTGATGATTATTATATTATCAATATTATCATTATTATTATTATTATTACTATTATTATTTTTTATTTATTATTATTATTATTATTATTATTATAATTTTATTATTATTATTATATATTATTATATTATTATTATTGTTTATTATTATTATTGTATTATTATTATTATTATTAATTATACAAATATTATTATCATTATATTATATTATTATTTTATATATCGTTATAATATTATTATTGTTATTATATCATTATTATCATTTTTACTAGTAGTATAATTGCAAAAATAATTATTATAACAGTAATATTACTGTATACGATATTAATTAAAATAATGATATAGATAATTATTATAATATCGTTATTATTGTTATTATTATTTATTTCTATTATTATTGTTGTTGTTATTAGTATAGTTGCAAAATTATATATTATAACTGCAATATTGCAATAATAATATAATAATTGAATAATGATGATTAATATTGCAATAATGTAAATATTGATATATATGATGATAATGATGATGATAATGATAATATTGATGATAATCATGATAATAATGTGATAATAACAGGAATTGTCCATTATAATAAAAAAAAGGGAAAGAAAATAATCCAAAAGTCGAAAAAGGGCAAATCTAGCGAAATATAGCTTTGAGAGTATCTCCAAATGACGTTTTTTCGATTTCTCTGATGATTTTGGCATTATTAGGTAATAATGATAATATTACCAAAATCGTATTAATATGCAATAATGAGATAAAAGTAGAATAAAGAGAATTTTGATAAATTGATGATTTATTAATATTATCAATATTATATTATTATAATTATTATTATATTTTTTATTTTTTTTATTATTATTAAATTATTGTTATTATTATTATTATTATTATTATTATTATATAATTTTTTATTTTATTATTATTATTATTATTATTTATTATTATTATTATTATTTATTTAAATTTTTTATTATTTAATTTTTTTTTTTTAAGTATTAATTTTTAAAAAAAAAATTTTTTTAAAAAAAAAAAATAAAATTATAAATTTTATTTTTAAAAATTATTTTTTTTTTATTATTTTTTTTAAATTTTTATTTAAATTAATATTTTAACCAATAAAAAAAAAAATAATTGATAATATGTAATAATTCATAATGATATAATATTTTTTTTAAATTTTAAAAGTAATAAAAATTTTTAAAAAATAAAATAAATTATAAATAAAGGAAATTTTTTTAAAAAAAAAGTAAAAAAAAATTAAAAAACGAAAAGGGAAAATTGGAAATTTGTTTTTTTTTTGTATTTCCCCAAAAAAGTTTTTTTCATTTTCCCTTTTTAAAATTTTAATTTTTTAAAAATAAAAAATTTAAAAAAGATTTAAAATGAAATATGAGGAAAATGAGATAAAAAATTTTAAATTATTTTAAAAAAAATATATTTTTAAATTTTTTTTTATTTATTTTTAATAAAAATTTTTTTAAAATTATTAAAATAAAAAAATTTTAAATTTTAAATTTTTTTAAAATTTTTTTAAAAATTTTTTTTTTTTTAAATTAATTATTAATTTTATATTATATTATTATTATTATTTTATTTTTTTATTATTTCCAAATATATTAAAAATATTTAAATTTTTATTATATTATAATATTATATATTTTATATGTTTTTATTATTTTATTATTACATTATTATTTTATAGTAATAATTAAATAATTATTATAATAATTATGAATACGATATTTATTAAATAATGATTATATTATTATTTTGTTGTTATTATTGTTTTTATTTTTTTTATTTCTATATTATTTTGTTTTTATTATATATTTATTATAATTATATTAATAATTGCAATATAATGTAAAAATTAATAATGTGATAATTTGGAATATTTATATAAATGAATAATGATAAATATAAATTGTATATATATTAAGTATAAAAAAAATTTTCAATATTTTATAAAAAAAAAATATAAAATAATTCCCCAAAATCGAAAACGAAATTATTTTTTGATTAATAAATTTTTTTTTTTCGATTTCTCTGTATTTTGCTTATTTTTTATATGTTTTATAAAATTATTATATGAATAAGGGTAAAATAAAAAAGATAATTGATAATAAAGATAATAATTATCAATATTATCATTATATTATTAATTATTATTATATATATATATATTATTATTAATTATTATTTATTAATTATTATTATTATATATTATTATTATATTAATTTTATTATTATTATTATTATCATTATTATCATTTTTACTAGTAGTATATTGCAAAAATTTAATTATTATAACAGTAATAATTACTGTTAATAACGATATTAATTAAATAATGATATAGATAATTATTATAATCCGTTATTATTTATTATTATTGTTATTTCTATTATATTATTGTTGTTATTATATAGTTGCAAAATTATATATTATAACTGCAATATGATAATAATGATAATAATTGCAATAATGATGATAATAATTGCAATAATGATGATAATGATGATATATATGATTATAATATTGATGATAATCATGATAATAATGATGAAAATAACAGGAATTCACACCATATATAAATAAAAAAAGGTAAAAGAAAATATTCCCAAAAGTTTGAAAAACGAAATCTAGCAAATATGTTAGAGTAACTCTAAATGACTTTATTTCAATTTCTCTGATGAATTTGGCAATTATTAGGTAATAATGATAATAATTACAAATTATTAATCATGATAATAATGATGATAAAAGTGAGAATTTAAAAGTATTTTGATTTAACATTTGATGATTATTAATATTATCAATATTATATTAATTTTTTATTATTATTATAATTATATTATTATTATTATTATTATATTTATTATTATTATTATTATTATTATTATATTATATAATCATTATTATTATTTTTATTATTATCGTCATCGTTATTAATATTATTATTTTGTTATTATTATTATTATATTTTTATAGTATATAAATTTCAAAATAATATTATAACTGTAATAATACTGTAATAACGATATTAATTAAATAATGATATAGATAAAATTATTAATATCATATTATTGTTATTATTATTGTTATTTCTATTATATAGTTTTTATTAGTATAGTTGCAAATTATATATTATAACGCAATAATTGCAATAATAATGGATAATAATTGATGAATAAAAATGTAATTATTAATAATGATGATAATAATTTACAATAATAATGAATAATGAATTGATAATTGATGATATATAGATGATATATGATTAATAATTATTTCATGATAATAATTTATGATATACAGGAATTGTCTCCATATATAATAAAAAAGGTAAAAGAAAATAATTTTCCCAAAAATCGAAAAAGTGGTAAAATCTGCTATATGATATTATATCATTTTAGAGTATATTCAAAATGAGTTTTTTCGTAATTTTCTGATGATATTTGGAATTTGTAAATAATAATTACTTAAAAATCGATATTATATGAACATAAATGTGGTATAAAAGTGAGAATAAAGATATATTTTGAAAATGATTATGATAATTATAGATATTAACATTAATATTATATTATTATATATATTATATTATTATTATTGATGATATAATTATTAATATTATGATATATTATATTATATATGTAAAATTTTTAGTTATTATTATTATTATTATTAAGTATAAATTATTCATTAGTATTAGTATTATATTTATATATTATTATTATTATTATTATATATTATTATATTATATTATTATTTTTTATATATTATTAATTGATATATTAATTATTACAGTAATAATTACTATTTAATAACGATATAATTAAAATTTAAAGATTAATAATAATTATTAATTTTCGTTTATTATTGTTATATTATTTTATTTCTATTATTATATTGTTTTATTAGTAATAGTTGCAAAATTATATATTATACTGCAATATTTGCAAATATAATATTATATATGAATAATGAATAGATTATTATAATTGCAATAATGATAAATTAATTATAATGTGAATAATGATTATGATAATAATGATAATAAATTGATGATAATTATTGATATAATAATATAAAAAACAGTATATTGTCTATCATTATGATATTAAAAAGGTAAAAGAAAATAATTCCCAAAAGTCGAAAAGCGGCAAAATCTAAACGAAATATACCTTATTGAGAGTATATCCAAAATGACGTTTTTTTCGATTACTGATGATTTTGGAAATATTGGGATAATAATGATAATAATTTCCATAATAATCGTAGTAATCATGACAATAATGAGGATAAAAGTGAGAATTAAAAGAGTAATTCTTGATAACATTATGATTATTAATATTATCAATATTATCATTATTGATTATTATTACTATTATTATTTATTATTATTATTATTATTATTATATTATTATTATTATTATTATATTATTATTATATTATATTATTATTATTATTATTATTGATTATTATTATTATTTTTTTATTATTATTAATTATTATGTTATTTATTTATTATCATTTTACTAGTAGTATATTGCAAAATTAATTATTATAACAGTAATAATCTGTAATAACGATATAATTAAAATATGATATAGATAATTATTAAAATGTTTATATGTTATTATTATTGATTATTTCTATATATTTGTTTTTAATATATAGTGCAAATTAATATATTAACTCATAATAATAATAAGATAATAATTGCAATATGATGAAAATAATTGCAATAATGATGAAATGATAATGCATAATATGATAATGATGATGATAATGATAATATTTGATGATATTATATGATAATAATGATGATAATTACAGAAATTCGTCCATATATAAAAAAAAAGTAAAGAAAAAATAATTCCAAAAGTCGAAAAAGCGGCAAATCTAGCGAATATACCTTTTGAGAGTATACTCCTAAAATGGTTTTTTTCGATTTCTCTGATGATTTTTTAATTATTAGGGTATAAAGATATATATTACAAAATATTTATTATCTGACAATAATTGATATAAATAGAATAAGAATATTTGATAACATTTGATGATTATTAATATTATCATTTACAGTATTATTGCAATATCTATTTTATATTATTATATATATTAAATTTTTAATTAATAAGTATTATTATTATTATTATTATTATTATTATTATAATTATTTTAATATTATTATTATTTATATTTTATTATTTTTATTGATTATTCATTAAAATTATATTATAACTGTAATATAACAATATATAATAATATAAGTATATAATATATTAATAGTCGTTATAATATCGTTATTAATATTATTATTGTTATTATTATCATTATTATCATTTTACTAGTAGTATAATTGCAAAAATAATTATTATAACAGTAATAATTACTGTAATACGATATTAATTAAAATAATGATATAAATAATTATTATAATATCGTTATTATTGTTATTATTATTGTTATTTCTATTATTATGTTGTTTTAATATAATGAAAATTATTATATTATAATGTAATTAATAATAATTAATAATTAATAATGAATATATGAATAATGATATTATATTGAATATGTAAATAAGATGATAATGAATAATGATGAGAAATGATAATATTTATGATAATCAGGAAATAATGATGATAAAAAGATTTCTCATTATAATAAAAAGGTAAAAAAATAATTCAAAAGTCGAAAAAGGGAAATTTGGGAATATAGCTTTTAGAATTACTTCAAATACTTTTTTGATTTCTCTATGATTTGGAATTATTAGGTAATAATATTATTATAATATTATTATAAATAATGAGGATAAATGTGAATATAAGAATTTAAATAAATTTAATTATTAATATTAATATTATTATTATTATTATAAAAAATTTTTATTATTATTATTATTAATATATTATTATTATTATATTTTTTATTCATTATTATTATTATTATTATATTATTATTATTATTTATTATTTATATTATATTATTATTATATATTATATTATTATATTATAATAATATTATTTATTATTATAATAATTATATTATATATATTATATAATATTAATATATATATGATATATATTATAATATAAGTATGAATCATATATATTAATAAAATGTTCATATATAATAAAAAAAGTAAAATGAAAAAAATCCAAATAATAAGATAAATATTAGCTTTAGTTATAATTAATACGTTTTTCATTTTTTGGAATATAGATACATAATATATAATTACAATTAATAAAATAATGAATAAAATAAAATGAAAAAGTTATTTTGATAAATTTATGTTATTTATTATTATTATTATTATTATATATTAAATTATATATTATATTATTATTAATTATTATATAATTAATAATATTATTATTATTTAATTAATTATATTTTTATATTATAATGTATATATATTATTTGATATTATCATTTATAATATTATGATATTATACAGGAATTTCTTAATATTATTAAATATAAGTAAAGTATAATTCAATATAAGTGATATCTAAATATATTTTTGTATTATCCAAAAATTTTATTATCTCTAATATTTAATAAGAATAATTAAATAATAAAAAGATATTATATAAATAATGAGTTAATATATATATTGAGAATTTTATAATATTGATGTTTATTAGTATATTAAATATATTTATATAATATATTAATATAATTAATAATTAAAATATTATATATTAATAATATGATATATTATATATATATTAATTATATGATAATTATTATATATATTAATTGATGATAATAACAGATTGTTATATAATAAAAAATAAAAAAATAATTAAATAGTGAAAATAAAATTAGAAATATTATTTTAATATATTAAATTATTTTATTATTATTATTATATTTTATTATTAGTTATATATATAATTATAATTATATTATTATGAAATATGATAATATAGAATAAAAGAATTTTGATAACATTTGATGATTATTATATAATTATTTATTATATTATTTATTATATTTAATTTATTAATATTATTATTATTATTATTATTATTATATATTATATATTATTAATTATATATAATAATATATATAATGATATAATTGTATAAGTATTATATATGTATATAATATTATATTATGATATCAAATAATATATAAATGAATAATTAGTAATTACAATTAATAAAAAAATGAATAGATAATTATTTAAAAGTTAAATTGGTAAATATTGTTATTTCTATTTTAGTGGTTTTTAGTATAAGTTATGATTATATATTATATGAATATTGCATAATAATAATACAAAATTTAATAATATGACAATAATTAATAATATGTAATAGAGTTTGATAAATTATGATAATGATGTATAATATATATAGATATTATTTTATTGATTATATTGATATATTATTATGATAATAAGATATTTATTCCATTATTATATTATATAATAATAATTATATATTAGTATAATAATTTCCATAATTCGATATTAAACGTGTAAATTAGAAATATATGCCATTTGAATATTATCATAAATATTTTTTGAATTTTCTGATGATTTTGAATTATTTAGGGTATAATATAATTACAATGTATTATATAATATGAGGTAAAAGTAGTATAAGAAATTTGATAACATATATATTATTAATTACAATATTAAATATTAGAATATTAATTATATTATTATTAATTATTATTTTATTATTATTATTATTATTATTATTATATTATTATTATATATTATTTTATTTATTATATTATTAAAATATATTATTATAATTATTAATAATAAATAATATAAATATTAATATTATAATATACGTTATTATATATGATCTATTTCATTATTATATTTTTACTATAGTATAATTCAAAATATTATATAACATATAATTAGTATAACGATATAATTAAAATAAATAAATAATTATAATACTATTAGTTATTTATTTTAATTTATTATTTGTGTTTTATTAGTATTTGCAAAATTATATTATATATATTGATAATATGATTATTATATATATATATTGCAATAATTAATATTATATAATATAATATATATATATATATATTGATAAATAATATATAATATATTTTAATAAAAGAGAAAATATTAAGAAAAAAAATAGAATTATTTGAATATCAAATGATTTTTGTTTAATTGGCAATATTATAATAATGATATAAAATATATGAAATGAGATAATGAGAATAAGTTATTGTATTATTTGTTCTTATAGTGTAATATTAATTTATTGAAATTATATATTATGTATTATAGAAATATTATATTATATATTATTTTATTATTATTATATATTATTATTATTAGTATATCATTTATTTATTATTATTTATATTATTGACATTTATTTATATTAAAAATTAATGTATAAATCGATTTATTTATTATATTAATTTTTATAGTTATGAAATTTATACATAATATGTTAGATATAATAAATAATATATAAATAATTAATATATGTATATGTTTATATATTCAATAGGTGTGATATCAAAAAAAAATGAGGATACATGATGATGAAAAATTATAATATTAATTTTTTTGGATATATGATTAAGTAATGATTGATAATAAACAGGATGT